>NW_027530502.1:4570317-4621604 GCF_008692635.1 Crocuta crocuta
CCCCCCCCCCCCCCCCCCCGCTCATGCTCTGTTTCTTTCTCTCTAAAAGTAAACAAACATTAAGAAAAAAATAAAAATATAAAAAAAAACCTGAGTGCAGTTAAATCCTAAATATACAGTGAAAGTGCTTTGTTGTTTAACTTTTATGGACTAGTCAAAAGCCTAGTTATTTAAGATTTTATTTTAATTATGAAATGTTTTTAAGTTTCCATAAAGCAAACTTACAGGGGCACCTGGGTGGCTCAGTCGGTTAAGCATCCGACTCTTGGTTTTGGCTCAAGTCATGATCTCACAGTTGTGGGTTCAAGTCCCACATTGGGTTCTGTGCTTACAGCGCAGAGCCTGCTTGGAATTTCTCTCTCCCTCTCTCTCTCTGCCCCTCCCTGGTGCTCTCTCTCTCTCTCTTTCAAAAAATAGATAAATAAACATTAAAAAATAGTTATAAAAAGCAAACTTATAAATTACAGTATTCCCCTTATTACACACACACACACACACACACACACACACACACACACACACACACACACAGAACCTTGTTATTTAGCAAGGTCCAAAATCAATATCAAACATTTTAATGTATAATTTCCTAAACTTGGTGATGATATTACCACATTTCAAAATTGTTAACTTCAAAGTTATTTTCTAAAAAATGTTGGTTTTATAGTTCCATGTAATTAATGGTACCTTTTTTCGGAGAAGAGAAATGAGTAAGTTAAACTATGTAGGAAAAATCCATACACTATGACCATTGAAATCCTAGATATGCAAGAAAGGTAAAATAATTTAAGATTCACTAGGTATTACTGGATTTTAGTTAAGTGTTCAAGGTTTTTAAAAGATTTCTATGTAATTTGAGTTTTACTAAGTGGAAGATTCTGATTTATGATAGTATATAAACTGTATAAGTGTATTTCTGTTCTCTGCTTTAAAAAGAGAACTCAAAGCTTAGTTGCTTTGTATTATTCCCACGAATGACATCCTAGGTTAAACAGAAGCCTAGTGAGGGCCAGAATAATGGGATAAATGATGAGCAGCTAGTGATGTGAAAGAATACTGAAGAAATGACTTTGGAGGTCATTATGAAAACTGTTCAGTGGATAATAGGATATTGCTGTTGTAGGCTGTCTCTTAAGTATTGTGGAAATCTCCTAAAATGTCCAAAATTTAGATTCTTTACATTTTCAAAATGTGTAGGTATAATCCGTGAGCTTCAAGGTTAGGAATATACTGGGAAACATGCAGCTCAATTTGTTCATGTCTCAGTCAGGTAGCAGGTAGATCCCGGTGATGTATGCTGTTTTGAGTACTGCCTTCTGTCATTGTTGTCAAATGTGAAGGAGCATTTTCCACCAAGGAATGACTGAGTTAGCTTGAAAAGTGTATCTCATTACACAGTGGTATAAGACATTGTTATAGCTACCTTTTTTCCTACTGCATTGGAGGGTCTGAAGAGAATTGATATAGAAAATAGTGAAAGTGCTAACAGTTTCTTTCTACTTAAATAGAAAGTTAAGCAACTTATGATCTGCCCTTCCTCCCTCCCTTCCATCCTTCCTTCCCCAAAGACAGATAAGTGCCACATTAACCTATTTAATATTAATAATACATGTGATCATATAAATATATGTTAACATTAAAGTGCATAACTATTCTGTTCTAGTTTTTATAACATGAGATCAAAGTATGTGTAGCAGAACTCTTCATTGCATATTTATTCATTATATATAAGAAGTAAAGCAACAAATATGATATTCATTGGAACAATCATTTCTTTTTTTTTTTTTTTTTTTTTAATAGTTTTTTTTCAAATTAGTTNGATGTATCACATTGATTGTTTTGCGAATGTTGAACCAGCCCTGTAACCCAGGAATGAATCCCACTTGATCTTGGTGGATGATTCTTTTGATATGCTGCTGGATTCGATTTGCAAGGATCTTGTTGAGGATTTTTGCATCCGTATTCATCAAGGATATTGGCCTGTAGTTCTCTTTTTTTGCTGGATCTCTGTCTGGCTTGGGAATCAGAGTGATGCTGGCTTCATAAAATGAGTCCGGGAGTTTTCCTTCGATTTCTATTTTTTGGAATAGCTTGAGAAGAATTGGGATTAATTCTGTTTTAAATGTCTGGTAGAATTCCCCAGGAAAACCATCAGGTCCAGGGCTCTTATTTGGAACAATCATTTCTTCTGCTGTTCTGTAAACTAGTAAAATACTCAAACTAATGTGCAACATTATGTAAAAAAAATCTATATTACACATGAAAACATCTGTGTCTCCAAAAATCATGTAAAGGGATTTATGTATCACCGAAATTCACATAAGTTATTCTTATAGTACTTTTATTCTACAAAATACTTTCTTACACATGTTATTCCATGAGATTCCATCTTTAACCCTTCCAGATACGTAAGGCACATATTGTTATTTCTCAGTTTTGTTTGTTTGTTACCCAGGTTTTTATTGATGGGGAAAAATAATGCTTAGAGACTTTCAAGTAAAATCACACAGGTAAGTTAAAAGGGTCTGTGTCAAGACCCTTGTTATCCCCTCTCATCCTGTAGACAGCTGATGATAGGATAAAGGACCATCTTCACAGTTAATGTGATGGTTTGAGGTCTGGGTGATGTTCAAATATGGGACTAGCAGCTGAAAGTTGCGTTCTGTCTTTTCCCTCTACCACACAATTTACCTCATTATTTGGTTTCTCTACCTCATACATTTTGTTTTCTCAATCTGTGAGCAATGCTTTAATTTGCATGATTTTAAACCACATCTGTTCTCAAAAACTGTAGCTCTCCCTCAGTCTCAGTGTTCTGGTTTCCCAGATTAAACTGTCCTGGGGTAGTTGAATATTTTTCTGCTTCATGAAAAAAAATACATGTGCACATGTCCATGCATGTACAACTTTAAATGGGAGTATTTAGGGGAGACCTTACTGAGAAGGTGAGAGGCATTAAGGGACAAAATCTGAAGGAGGTAAAGGAGGAACACACACATACTGTGTTTGGATTTAGAACCTATTTTCAAGGTTGAGCTGATAGAATTTGATGTGGGATTTGAGAGAAATGGAGTCCGGGATGACCCCAGGGATCTGGACTTGAGTAACTCTAATTGTGGAGCTGCTGTGAGGAAAGATGGGATGGACTGTAAGGAGGAGCAGTGTGGGGAAGGGCACAACTCACATTCAGACAGGTTGACATATATGTTGCATATGCAAGTGGACATGTCACAAGGCAGTTGGATGCATGAGTCTGGAGTTGGGGAAAGAGATCCAGGGTAGAAATTTAGAATTTGTCTGGGCTGGAGATAGTATTTGACAAGGTTGTTGTATGGGATCACCAAGTATGCTGATTGTTATCCAATTGGCCCAGAATGAACAATGCCTTTGTATACTCGCACCTTTGTGTGATCCTTACCCCTTAATCTAGACTGGGCTTGTGACTTGTTCTAATCAATAAAGCAACATGGTGAAAGTGTCACTGTGCCAGTTGTAATCCTGATAGCTTCTCTTTTGCGCTCTGGAGCATCCTGACCAGCTGTGTTAGAATTCCTGTTGTCCTGCTGAAGAGGCTGGATGGAGAGCGAGAGACACTGGATGCTGTGAAAAAGAACTGAGAACCTGGAACACAGTGTGAAGATAGGCCCTAGGTATAGGACTCTAACCAAGCCATTTGCCCAGCCAGCCTAGCTGCTGGCAGCCAGATCTGTGACTGAAGCCATTTGGGGAGGGGGAAGGGGGCCACATTCCAGGCTCACGGGTATCAAGGTGAGTTGCCCCTGCTATGCCTTTTCTGAAGTTGCAACCCAAGAATTGTGAGAAATAATAAGATGGTTGTTCTTTTAAGCCATTAAGTTTAGGGTTAGTTTGTTGTACACAGTCAGTAACTAAAACACCATATGCATGAATGAGCAGAGAAAACAGAAGAGAATTTTATGGAGTGAACACTGGCGCATTCTACCATTAAGGGTCATGATGATGAGGAACTATCAACAAAAGGGTACTGGAAAGTAAACACCAGTAAGAAAGGAAACCATTCATGAACTCATATAAAGCTGTTTATCTGAGACTGAGTGCAAGAGCAGAGCAGGGGCTGCCTCTCCAGTGCCTAGCTGGGTGTCTGGCACATAGTAGGTGCTTAGGAAGTATTTTTTGATATGAATGAGTGACTGCCATTTGAAGTGGGAAGAACAGGAGATTATAATAGTTTCACCAGTTAAGGCAGACAACTGAGAGAAAGCAGAACTACTAATTCATGTTTTAAAATATTTCTTTATTAAAAATTTTTTTTCTTGGGGCACCTGGGTGGCTCAGTCGGTTAAGCGTCCGACTTTGGCTCAGGTCATGATCTCACGTTTCGTGGGTTCGAGCCCCATGTCGGGCTCTGTGCTGACAGCTAACTCAGAGCCTGGAGCTTGCTTCAGATTCTGTATCTCCTGTCTCTCTGACCCTCCCCTGCTCACGCTGTCTCTGTCTCTCTGTCTCTCTCTCTCAAAATAAATAAAACATTAAAAAATTTTTTTCTTCATTTTTCTTTATCTGTTTTTTTATATTCCATCTTTAGTTTCCATCTATTGTCTTTATTTTTCATTTTCTCTCAAAACAAATATTCTTCTAAGCAGAAGACTTAGAGCAAATCTGGCTCCATAGCAATGAGAGCGGGCCTCAGACAATGGGATAGTCAGAAACTACCTAGCTGTGTCAAAGGAATTAAAGTGTGAGTTCTCTCTTGCAAGCAACAGAAATTCTTTTTGGCTACATTAAACAGAAAAGTTATTGAGACGCTACCATGTGGTTGACAGACCTGCTGGGAATAATTTAAAAACTGACAGGAGCAGTGTGAAGCTGAATAGCCAGACCAGAGCCAAAATCATGCCAGAGGACTATCCCCTCAACACCCTGTTGCCACTAGGACATGTTTGGCTCCAGACACAGTCTGTTATTTCACTGTCCTGACTGCCCTGGATGATGGGATGTTATTGACTCTGCTGATGATGTCAAAATAGCGTGGATATTCTCCCTGCTTCTATGGGTGTTAGCTCTTATTGCTAAGTTAGAGTTGGTTGTGTTTGGTTAAGTGACACTAGATCACATGCCCATGTTTTGACTGCATAGGGCTCTCAGACAGTGGCTTTTTGGCTTTTGCAACAGCAGCTGGGCCTTGCTTTCCACCAAAAGTCATAAAGCAGGGGATTTTCACAAAATAGGGAATACATTCATGTACAGAACATACTTCACTCAGGACCCTGCTCTTCCAGTTCCCCTCCCTGCCCTCCCCCCCCCCCAAACACCTCATGAACATCCACTAGAATAAGCTTATTGTGTAGTCCTGGATAAATTACATCTAGAATGTGAAAAGAATCACAGGTGGTATATTTGTAGAGCTATTGTATATAATCTTTGAACAATAATGAATAAAGGTGGTTTTTAACAGGTGGTGAGGTACAAACCTCTTGAATCTATAGATGTATAAGCTATAGAACATTAGTGAAATTCAAAACTAGGTTTTTGGACATTAAAGCCTAGTAATCTTCACTCCCATTTAGTAAGTAACAGTGTTATTTGTGGATTTCAGAAAGCTTGCAGCAAGGACTCTCATGACATCCTTAGAATAAAATTGAAATCCAGATGTTAGAAGATTATTATTCTTTCAGTTTATTGCTGGATGAACAACTTCACCCAAAGCCTATTGATTAATGAATTGACATCGGGGTGGAGAAAAGTTTATTAGGATATGCTGGAGGGCATTGTCTTTGACCTTGTCCTGTTTTATATTTTTATTAGTGATTCAGATGAAGACATGGTGAAGATGTGCTTGACCTATTTGTGGGTGTTATAGCTGGGGGACACAATTAACACTGGGTGATGGAATCAGGAGTCAGAACAGAATATGAAAAAAATAATCTGATGAAATGATGAGTGTAAACTACAGTCTGAATTGCTGTAGGATACATAAAACAATGTTTTTGGTTAAAAAAATAAGCAAGCCCAAGCTAATCTGATAAAAGGAAAGTTGGAGGAAAGTTAACTTCACAACAGTTCATACGAAAAAGGCTAGTAATTTCTTTGGCTCAGCGAAGGGAAGCAAACAGGAGCATGCACCTAGGATGGCAGGAGGTCTGTGAACCACATATAATCTAGTGCCAGGAAGACTTATTCAGGAGGCTTAGATGCACTAGATAGTGGAGGAAAGGTAACGTGTGTATTCCAGACACAAGAAACTTGTATATTTCCAGGACAAGAAAGCCGAGTGGAGAATTCTGGGGAGGCTAGTCTTGGCTTCATCCTGGGAAAGATATGCTAATATTCTGTGTTACTTATAAGGTAAATTCAGTATCTCAAAGTGTAACAAATGTCTTATCACTAAAAGCAAGTAGAGGGCAGGTGGATCCACATCAGATCCTGTAGGGAGGGTTCCTAACCTGTATGCTATCTAGGCCATTGAAATACCTAATTTAGGTATGTTATTTCATGTTGTCCCGACCAAAAACATGAAGTAACTGGAAGGGGTCTCCATTTTGCAGATGAGGAAATTCATGCTAAGATGTCAAATACTCCATGTATGCCCTTTGTAGTGGCTACATAATACCATCTCCTGTGTGAAGTGTGAAGCCAGGTAGCCTCAACTTTACGTAGCAAAGGACTGGCTGCGTTTTTGCAACTCTTACGTGACCTCATTTCATTTGGCATAATTTTTGGAAGGAGAAACACAACTTGTTATGATGATTCACTTAGTAATTCCTTCCTTCCTTCCTTCCTTCCTTCCTGCCTGCCTTCCTTCCTTCCTTCCTTCCTTCCTTCCTTCCTTCCTTCCTTCCTTCCTTCCTCCCTCCCTCCCTCCCTTCCATCCTTCTTTCATTCCTTCCTTCCATTTTTTTCCTCCAACATGTAAGAACTGTCTTCCAGGGATTATCTGTGAGCTCTAAAGATACAAAAATATATCCATTGCTTTTAAAGAAGCTAATGTCCTGTCGAGGACTGTGATCTTAGACTAGATGGTGTCCATGTGCCATTTGGGTAATAAGTTGCTGTCAAAGATCTTCCTGTATTGTGGGACTGGAACACATTTGTGTTTTAGTGAAAAGAGTAAGAAAACTGAATTAGACTCATGGACTCTTCTTTATTGAAGGATTTCAAGGATGGTTTAGTTTCATATGTGGAGGACTGGTTATGCAGTGCAGTATCATACTGTAATCCTATATTCTGAAGCAGGGTGGATTGTCATTCGGATACGAGCACTGAACATGAACAGATGTAAACATTGTGGATGACTGAACGTGCAGGCAGCGTAAGATAGAAGAATTCTGAAGCATAAGGACAAACTAAAGAAAGGAAAACAAAACAAGCTTGCTTTCAGTAGATGCTCTGTTAGAAACTTCTCATTTTGTCTAATTGGTAGGACAAAGTCGATTAACTTCTTTTTTGTCCTTTACCCTAATGGCTTTTTCTGATCTAACAAGGAATCCCAATCTCTTAGTCATTTTCTACTGTGTTTGTTCACTATCATGTTGTGTGCTGTTGATATAATACCTATCTTCTCTGTGTTCTAGTTTTATTTCATATAGTTGCCATCTGTATTAGGAAGTCCTAATCATAGTTTAGTATTTTAATTCACATGATTTAAGATGGAAGTGTATGCGATCTCTAGCTGTTGCTATAGTAAAAGCCTGATTATCCAGAAGAACACAGTTATGAGTACATTCCTATAGATGAGACGGCTTTTATGAGAACACACTATGCCTCTGTGGGATTTTTAAATTTTTAATTATTTTTCTTATTTTAATTTTGAATTTCATCATTTAAGCTATAAGCATGTACTGGGGAAGCTGGAATAATATGTAATGTTTGAAGAGAGTACACTGAAAAAGAGACTTTACTGTTTGAAGGAGAGCATAGGGAAGGTAAGAACAGAAATAATAAGAGAATTCCTTTGGAAAGGAAAGAACTCGTTTTGCATATTAATTTTTTTGCATTTTGTTCTCATAGGAATTATTTCCATTTTTCATAAGTTAAGAAAACAATAATTTTGAGAAAACTGGACGTGTTTCAGGGGGCAGATGGAGGCACGAGAATGGTGCATTAAATGCAATAAGACTGACGATGTTCAGCTTGGAGAAATTAGACTAACGTTCCAGCTTAGGTACTAAAGTTGCCATCTGATGAAAGTACCAAAGATCAGGAGATGACCGGTAATTCCAGTTACCTTCACGTTACATTTGATTAAGGCATGAAGTAATTGAAGAAAAAATTATTAGCAAATTTATCTCTAAGGGAGAAAGTATACATTATTATATATCATACAATATGAAGTGTCTGCAGCTTTTCAGTAGTCTTCAAAATAAGTAATTTGATAAATACATTGCAATATAATGATCATTTAGGATTTTCTTCTCATTTTATTATTGGTGGTGTTGTTGCTGCTGCTCTTTCTTGCATTTCAAAAAACATTTAATTAACATGGATTTCCTGTTATTCATTTTTTGGCATTATCCATTGATTCCTACAATGGAAAACCTGAATTCAGTGTTTTTTTCCTTCATTATTCCATTTTCAAAAAGTGATCCCATTCTGTCTGTTCTCCCATCCTCTCACCTTCCAGTGTAGAGACATTATCATTTTGATAAGATCAGAAGTTCAGCATTTACACTGTTATGTCAATGTAATTTTTTTATTATTTTAGAGAGAGAGTGAGAGAGAGCATGAATAGGGGAGAGGGGTAGAGGGATGGGGGTGTGGAGAGAGAGAGAGAGAGAGAGAGAAAGAGAGAGAGAATGAGAATCCTTTCATGCTCAGCCTGGAACCCGATGTAGGGCGCAATTCCATGACCCTGGGGTCATGACCTGAGCCAAAATCAAGGGTCAGAGGCTCAACTGATTGAGCCACCCAGGCACGCAGTTTGTAGCTCAGGCATGTAGGTTTCCCTGAAATTAATAATAATTTCCCATTTTTCATTTCTACCATCAATTTAGACCTTTTCAAGCCTCTACCTGGTGTATCTCTCTTCCTTGGTTTTCTGGGATGCATTACCAGTCTCTCCTGGGATGGAGATTTTTTGCCCTCTATCTCATGTTCTTTTATTTGAGGGAGCACAGTTTCTAATAGCTTCCTGGGCAAGAATGTATGGAAGACTTGTGTTTTGGGGGGTTTTTTGTTCATTTCTGTTTTTTTTTAAATGTCGCATTTCTGAAAATATCTTTATTCTGCACTCATGTTTGATTGACAGTTTGACTAGATACAGAATTCTTGGTTGGAAATAACTTTATTAGAATTTCAATAGAATTGCTCTATTGTTGTCTAGTTTACCACTGTTTCTGTTAGAATGGTTTTCTTTATTTACAGTATTCTGAAGTTTCATAATGAAGCAAAAATAGAACAGCATGCAACTTTATTTTCGTTTGCACCTTTTCAATCTGGAAAGTCATGTCTTTTTTTTTTTTAATGTTTTATTTATTTCTAGGAGAGAGAGAGAGACAGCGTAAGCAGGGGAGGGTCAGAGAGAGAGGGAGTCACAGACTGAAACAGGCTCCAGGCTCTGAGCTGGCAGTCAGCACAGAGCCTGACGCGGGGCTCGAACCCACGAACCGCGAGATCATGACTTAAGCCAAAGTCGGACGCTTAACCGACTAAGCCACCCAGGCGCCCCTGGAAAGTCATGTCTTTATATTCCTCTTCTCCTTCTTCTTCTTTTTCTTCTTCTTCTTCTTTTTTTTTTTTTTTACAGTTTTATTGAGAAATAATTTACATAACAGAATTCACTCTTCTACAGTGTATATATAACTCATTTCTTTTCAGTATATTCACAGAGTTTGGAACCATCATTACTATCTAATTTTAGAAAATTTTATTACCCTAGCCAGAAGCCTCTACCCATTAGCAGTCCCTTTGAATTCTCTACTTTTCTAACCCCTTGAAGACACTAATATACTTCATGTGTCTTTGGGTTTTCTTGGACATTTCATATGAATGGAATCATCAATATGTGACTTTCTGTCTTACACTTCTTGTACTTAGCATGATAGTTTTAGCATGGTATCAGTACTTCTTTCTTTTTTATGTAATATTCCATGGTATGAATGTAACACATCAATCATCTGATGACCCTGTATGTTAAAAACAACTGTCAAACTATTTTTCAAAGTGGATGCCTCATTTTACAATCTAATCAGTAGGGTTTGGGGTTTCTAGTTTTCTTACAACCTCAGCAATACTTGGTAATGTCTGTCTTTTTTATTACAAGTGGATATTTGCTGGTTTTTTATTGTCATTTTCTTTGAATTTCTCTCCCAAATAATGACAGTGAGCATTTTTTAGTGCATATATGTCTTTCTGCTTCAAGAAATTATCTTTAATTATTTTGTTATGATTTCTCCCCTACATTTTCTCTTTCTTCTTTGGATCTTTCATTATGTAAATGTTGAAACTTCTGTATTGCTCTTCTAATTTCCTTGTTTTTTCATTGCTATTTTGTAATTATTTTTCTTTTAGCAGAGATTCAAGGGATGTTTTCTCACCTTAGTGCTCCATCTGTGCTCCAAAAATCCTCAATAGAAGGTTTTAAATTTTAATATTATTTCTAAGATACCGTTTTGCTCTCAGAATATTCCATTTTGTAATATCTTTATCTTGTTTAAAGGTGGCAGTATCTTTTCTCACTTCTTGAAAATATTAATAATAGCCTTTTTGAAGCTTTCCTAACAGTATTTTCTGTTTCTATCAAGCTATTACTGTTTTTCTTTTAGTTCTGGTCTCTGTCTTCAGTATTAGAAGCTTTGGTTTGATAGCTGGTGATCCTTGGCTGTCTGGTAATACTTAAAGATGGCACAGTGGGGCACATGGGTGGCTCAGTCAGTTATGCATCTGACTCTTGATTTTGGCTCACATCATGATTCCAGGGTCATGGGACTGAGCCCCGCGTTGGGCTCCATGCTGAGCATGGGACCTGCTTAACTCTATCTCTCTCTCTCTCTCTATCTTTCCCTCCTTCCCTCTCTCCCTGCTCTTGATTTCTCTAAAAGAAAAGAAAGAAAAGAAAAGAAAAGAAGAGAAAGGAAAAGAAAAGAGTAAAATAAAATAAATAAAATAAAATAAAATAGATGGTACAGTAACATTCTTAAAGATGAGAGTTTCACATGTGTGAGTAGCTAGTTCCCTCTTCATTTCACTGTAGGAACAGACTGAGCCCTTTTGTTGTGAAATCCTTGATATTAGTATCTATCTTTCCTGCAATGCTGAAAGATTCCCATTGAAGATTCTTCTGATCTCCTGCCTGGAGGAGAGAGGCCTAGCTGCCAGTGTTCTGGAAGCAGTGTGGGGTATAGGACTTTCGTAATTTTCATGTTTCAGGATGATATCGCTATCCCTAACTGGTTGTGTTTTCCAGTTTAGACACTGTTTTACCCTCTCTAGGATTGAGACAGGCAGTTTTATATGTAAGCAGAATGGGAAAGGGATCTAAAGGTTAAAAAACTACTGGGAAGACTTTCAGCCAACCTATCTTCTACATTTTAGACCTCCACGTATAGACCTTACATTCTTTCCCACATCCTCATGCCACTAACCCCTGAGCATTTTGGGTCTTCTAATGTACAAATAGGGCTGCTTCTAGGCTTTCCCCACTGCCAGTTTAATAAATAATCTATTTGTTTGTCTGTGTTTTTCTATGCTAAATATGCTACCATCTGTTTTGGAGCTTCTGAAATTTGGTGTGGGATTCAAGAGGGTACAAAGGAGGTGTGTATGTTCAGTTTTCTGTTAATTGGTCAGTTAGTCATTATTTTGTTTGTTCTTTTTTTTTTTGTTATAATTTGTTATGATCGTGGGTGTTGATATACCGTGTAACTATACACTCAAACATTTGATATTTTAAAGGCAGTAAGAACATTTTCACAATGTAAGTGTACGTATAAGAAAATAAACAGTTGTGAACAGTTCTGATTTTTAAATTTAATTATTAAGAACATATAGATTCCTTGTTTAGCCATGTTCATTATGTTTTTAATTGCTGTTTATAATTAGAGACCCTTCTTTTTAGAAAATGAACTTTTTAGTGGTATAAGTTGAAGTGATCCAACTTCAGGGGAGTAACTTTTTCTCACTGGCAGATACAAGTCCAGTTATATATCCCCAACAGATGCTTTTTCAAAACTGAAAAACTAATTTGTTGTGACAGCTATTTGCTAAGTAAGAATTTTCTGTCTTCTGGGTTTTCCCTTTTCTCTTGATTATGCAATCTTAGTTCTAAGGTTCTTTGGAGCTCAGTTATTAGTTTTCATTTCAGCAATCGTTAAGGACATTTGGAAGATCAAATTGGTTCTCTTTTCCTTCTATTTCTCTACGCTTTTGACTTGGATAATGGAGTTGAAAGCCTCAATGGAAAGATAAAATGTTGAATAGTTCTTAGTTAGAATTATAGGAAGTATAATAAGGAAAGAGATCTGATTCTAACAATAAGATAGAAGGTCAACAATGCTGGGGAGAAGAGGCATGGGGAGAAATGATTAGCACTACAATATTTATTAGAAGAAAAGAAAGGACTAAGGTTTTGGGGTTTTTTGTTTTGTTTCATTTGTAATCAGATTTAATCCAAGTAAAAATACTATGAACTGAGTTGTATCTTGTAAAAGGTAAAAAGGCCAACATGATCATTTTTGTTTGTCATCATGACATCTGTGCAAGATGAATGGGCTGCTAGTTTCCCTGAAGGGAGGGGCTGGCTCTCATAGTAAAATTACAGTGGGATTTCTATAAATCTTTGCCAAATTGATATGGTTATTTCTGTACAGTAGATGCATCAGATGTGTGTGTGTGTGTGTGTGTGTGTGTGTGTGTGTGTGGGAGAGAGTTCGTGTATGTGTGTGTGTGTGAGAGAGAGCGCAAATGTAGGGTTTTTTTTTAAAGTGTTCATTAAAACACACTTAGTATGACAGACTCAGAGACATGCGGTCTATATCCTGCTTTAAAGGAGGGTTTGCTTCCTAGCAATAGGAAATATGGTCACTGGAATGCTTATTGACAGTGCCTAATGCCTGATGGCAGTGCTCTGTCAGCAGCTCCAGGCTCTGCAGAGACCCATCTCAAATGAGGCCACATCTTCCTCCAGGCATCCTGTATCTGGTGACTGTGTGAATTGGGAGTATAAAGACCTTGCCATTTCTTTCTTTCTTTCTTTCTTTCTTTCTTTCTTTCTTTCTTTCTTTCTTTCTTTCTTTCTTTCTTTCTTTTTTTTTACAAATAGTTAATTGTCTAATTAGTTTCCACATAACACCCAGTGCTCATCCCCACGAGTGCCCTCCTCCATGCCCATCCCCCCTTCCCCCCAAATCCATCAGTCCTCAGTTTTTGTCAGCATTCAAGAGTCTCTCATGGTTTGCCTTTCTCCCTTTCCCCCACCATTTCCCCCCCTTTCTGCCCAACGCAGTATGGCCCTGATGCCTTGGCCAAGGCTTTATTGGCCTGCATCACACTTTGACTTCCTTTGTCTAATCCTGCTTCCTCATCCCTCCTTCCCCCTAATAAATATATTTATTTTACATAGTAAGCATCTCACCCCTAAACTCCGTCTGGAGAAACTGACTTATGACACAGAGTCATAAAGATTACTTAAAAAAAATTTAACCCCTGAATTTAAGAGGTATTTGTTCAGTTTGAATATGGGGTTCTGAATTAAGTATCCAAATATACCAGACATTATACCAGAAAATCAAAAGATGTTCAGATGCGGAAAAAAATAGACAATATAGCAGACATTTCTAGAAAAGGTAACTTTAGATGAGAAATAATTAAGTTCATAAAATTGTGTCACGCTTCAAAGTTACTAAATCCTTGACAACAGGTTCTTTTAAAAGTCAGTGCAGTTATGAGCACCAGGTGTTGTACAGAAGTGTTGAATCACTATATTGTACACCTGAAACTAACAGAACATTGTGTGGTAACTGCATTGGAATTAAAGTATTTAATAGTCTTACTATATTATCAGTTGAAAAATTTGAGGGTATTTTTTTTTTCCTCATGTAGAATACTGTATTATTCTTCTCTCCTAGTTGAATCCCAATACCTGTAGGACATACTTCCTTTCCATTTTGAACTTAGGTCTGGTAATATGGATTTCTTTAGCCAGTAATTTGTGAGAAAAAGTGATTTGTTATCACAGCATATCTAACCTGTTCTGTCCTGACTGATGATAACCCAAGTTACTTAGTATCCAACCACCCCAGAGAAAGCCAGTACCATGTGTAATATTTCAAGACTTTTTTTTTTTATAACTCATGCTCAGAATCATGTTGTGTGTGTGTGTGTATGATTATTTGTATGTATACTATACTGAAATACTGCATATGCTATTTTTAACCTTTCAAAAACCTTGCAGAAGTTAGTGCTACCATTGTACCAAATCAATAAATGTAGCTATGTGTCAGCATCCACACTTTAAAATTCACCTGCCCTTTGTCTTAATATAAAAACCTATTCTTTTCTTTGATATAATTTTAAATCTTGGATAAATTTCTAATTCTTTATAAAACAAATTCAAATGTTTGAATACTTGGTTCTGCCTTTTTAACATTTTTTTCATTATTTATTTATTTATTTATTTTTCTTAAATAGTTTATTGTAGCTGGTTTCCGTATAACACCCAGTGCTCATCCCATCAAGTGCCCTCCTCCATGCCCATCACCCTCCTTCCCCTCTCCCCTGCCCATCAGTCCTCAGTTTGTTCTCAGCATTCAAGAGTTTCTCATGGTTTGCCTCCCTCCCTCTCCCCAACTGTTTTTCCTCTTCTTCTCCCTTACGGTCCTCTGTTAACTTCCTCCTAATCCTCCTATATGTGCAAACATATGGTATCTGTCCTCCTATGCCTGACTTATTTCTCTCAGCATAATGCCCCCAAGTTCCATCCACATTGCTACAAATGGCCAGATTTTATTCTTTCACATTGCCATGTAGTATTCCATCCTATAGATAAACCACATCTTCTTGATCCCTTCGTCAGTTGAAGGACATTTAGGCTCTTTCCATGTTTTGGCTATTGTTGAGAGTGCTGGTATGAACATTGGGGTACATACATGTGCCCCTATGCATCAGCACTCCTGTATCCCTTGGGTAAATTCCTAGCAGTGCTAGCAGCAGGAATTCCTGCTGGGTCATAGGGGCGTTCTATTGTTAATTTTTTGAGGAGCCTTCACACTGTGTTCCATAGGGGCTTCACCAGTTTACATTCCCACCAACAGTGTAGGAGGGTGCCCGTTTCTCCACAGCCTCGCCAGCATCTCAAGTCTCCCGATTTGTTCATTTTAGCCACTCTGACTGGCGTGAGGTGGTATCTCAGTGTGGTTTTTACCTGCATTTCCCTAATGATGAGGGACGCTAAGCATCATTTCATGTGTCTGTTGGCCATCCGGATGTCCTCTTTGGAGAAGTGTCTATTCATATCTTCTGCTCATTTCTTCACTGGATTATTTGTTTCTCGGGTGTGGAGTTTGGTGAGTTCCTTATCGATTTTTAGATATCCGTTATCTGATATGTCATTTGCAGCTATCTTTTCCCATTTTGTCAGTTGCCTATTAGTTTTATTGATTGTTTCCTTTGCCACGCAGAAGCTTTTTAGCTTGATGAGGTCCCAGTAGTACACTTTTGCTCTTGATTCTCTTGCCTTTGGGGATGCGTCAGTAAGAAATTGGTGCGGTGGAGGTCACAGAGGTTTTTTTCCTGCTTTCTCTTCTAGGGTGTTGATGGTTTCCTGTGTCACATTCAGGTCCTTTATCCATTTTGAGTTTATCTTGGTGTATGATGTGAGAAAATGATCTAGTTTCATTCTTCTGCATGTTGTTGACCAGTCTCCCAGCACTATCTGTTGAAGAGGCTGTCTTTTTTCCATTGGATACTGTTTCCCACTTTGTCAAAGGTTAGTTGGCCATACATTTGTGGGTCGAATTCTGGGTTCTCTATTCTTTTCCATTGGTCTATGTGTCTGTTTTTGTGCGAATACCATACTGTCTTGATGATGACAGCTTTGTAGTAGAGGCTAAAGTCTGGGATGGTGATGCCTCCCGTTTTGGTTTTCTTCTTCAATATTACTTTGGCTATTCAGGGTCTTTTGTGGTTCCATACAAATTTTAGGATAGTTTGTTCTAGTTTTGAGAAGAATGCTGGTGCAATTTTGATTGGGATTGCACTGAATGTGTAGATAGCTTTGGGTAGTAATGACATTTTAAGTATATTTATTCTTCTGACCCATGAGAATGGAATGTTTTTCCATTATTTTGCGTCTTCTTCAATTTCCTTCATAAGTTTTCTATAGTTTTCATCATACGGATCTCCTATATCTTTGGTTAGGTTTATTCCCCGGTATTTTATTGTTTTTTGTGAATGGGATCCGTTTCTTGATTTCTCTTTCTGTTGCTTTATTATTCGTGTATAAAAATGCAACTGATTTCCGTACATTGATTTTGTATCCTGTGACTTTGCTGAATTCATGGATCAGTTCTAGTAGGCTTCTGGTGGAGTCTGTTGGGTTTTCTATGTAGAGTATCATGTCGTCTGCAAAAAGTGAAAGTTTAACTTCTTTGCTAATTCTGATGCCCTTTATTTCCTTTTGTTGTCTGATTGCTGATGCTAGGACTTCCAGCACTGTGTTAAACAATGGTGTTGAGAGTGGATATCTGTGTCATGTTCCTGATGTCAGGGGGAAAGCTCTCAGTTTTTCCCCATTGAGAATGATGTTAGCTGAGGGCATCTCATTAGATGGCTTTTATGATGTTTAGATAAGCTCCTTCTGTCCCTACTTTCTCGAGGGTCTTTATTAAGAAGGGATGCTGTATCTTGTCAAATACTTTTTCTGCATTTATGGACAGGATCATATGGGTTTTTATCTTTTCTTTTGTTGATGTGATGTATCATTTTGAATGATTTGCGAGTATTGAACCAGGTCTGTAACCCAGGAATGAATTCCACTTGATCATGGTGGATGATTCTTTTTATGTGCTGTTAGATTCAATTTGCAAGTGTCTTGTTGAGGATTTTTGCATCTGTATTCATCAAGGATATTGGCCTTTAGTTCTCTCTTTTGCTGGGTCTCTGTCTGGCTTGGGAATCAAAGTGATGCTGGCTTGGTAAAATGAGTCTGGAAGTTTTCCTTCTATTTCTATTTTTTGAAATAGCTTGAGAAGAATGGGTATTAATTCTGTTTTAAATGCCTGGTAGAATTCCCCCAGGAAGCCACCTGGCCCAGGGCACTTATTTATTAGGAGATTTTTGATAACTGAATCAATTTTCTCACTAGTTATGGGTCTGTTCAGATTTTCTGTATCTTCCCGTGTGAATTTCGGTAGTGAGTGTGTGTTTAGAAATTTGTCCACTTCTTCTAAGTTGTCTCATTTGTTGGCACATATTTTTTCATAGTATTTTGTTTAGTTTTTTCAAAAAACCAACTCTTGGTTTCATTGATCTGTTCAACTCGGGTTTTTTTGGTTTCTATATTGTTTATTTCTGCCCTGATTTTTATTATTTCTCTTCTCCTACTGGGTTTGGGGTGCTCTTGTTGCTCTCCCTCTAGTTCCTTTAGGTGAGCTGTTAGATTTTGAAATTGCGCTTTTTCTAATTTCTTGAAATAGGCCTGGAGTGCAATGTACTTTCCTCTTAGGGCTGCCTTTGCTGCATCCCATAAGAGTTGGATTGTTGTATTTTCATTTTTATTTATTTCCATATATTTTTAAATTTCTTCTTAATTGCCTTATTGGCCCATTCGTTCTTTAACCTCCATGGCATATTCTTTAACCTCCATGTTTTTGGAGGTTTTCCAGACTTTTTCCTGTGGTTGATNAAATTTCTTCTTAATTGCCTTATTGGCCCATTCATTCTTTAACCTCCATGGCATATTCTTTAACCTCCATGTTTTTGGAGGTTTTCCAGACTTTTTCCTGTGGTTGATTTCAATTTTCATAGCATTGTGATCTGAAAGTGTGCATGGTATGATCTCAGTTCTTTTATATTTATTGAGGACTGCTTTATGTCCCAGTATGTGATCTATCTTGGAGAATGTGCCATGTGCACTTGAGAAGAAAGTAAGTTCCATGGCCTCAGGATGTAGAGTTCTAAATATATCTGTCCAATCCATCTGGTCCAATGTGTCATTCAAGTCCATTGTTTCTTTAGTGATTTTCTGTCTAGTTGATCTATCCATTGCTGTAAGTGGAGTATTAAAGTCCCCTGCTATTAGCACATTCTTATCTACAAGGTTGTTTCTGTTTGTGATTAATTGTTTTATATATTTAGGTGCTTCCATTTTTGGTGCATAGACATTTATAATTGTTAGCTCTTATAATTGCTGAGCTCTCGAACTCTCATTTTGTGTTCCTGGATCAGTTTATCTCTCTTTTTCTCAGCTTCCTCTTTTTCTGTAATTATGTCTTCTAAATCACTTATTCTCCTTTCTGCCTCTTCAATCCATCCATTGGATGCCTCCATTCTATTATGCATCTCACTTATAGCATTTTTAAATTCATCACCACAATTTTTAAGCCCATAGTCTTTGTAGCAATAGTTTCTCTGATGTCTTCCATGCCTTTTTCAAGCCCAGTGATTAATTTTATGACTATTCTTCAAAATTATTGTTTAGTTATGTTGCTTATATCTGTTTTGAGCAGTTCTTTAGCTGTCATTTCTTCCTGGAATTTCTTTGGTGGAGAGTTCTTCTGTTTCATCATTTTGGTTAGCTTTCTATCTCTTGTTAATTTTAAAAGCTTGTTACGCACTCTGCCCTGCGGGTGCTGGTGTATTAAAGAGGGCTCTTTGACTGTCCAGGGCCTTTCCATTCCGGAAGTGTTCTTTGCATGGTGTCTCTTGGTTTCTCTTGTTGAGACTTTTGTTATTTTATTTCCCTACTCATAGTGGTATTTGGGACTCTCCCACCATGTGTACTTTGGCTTGTTTCTTGAGGTAGCCCTGGGTATTTTCCAAGCTGAGTCAAATGAAACAACTGTTCTGAAAAACTCACACTGGATCCAACTTGAAGTTTTCTTCAAATCCAGACTTGTTGGGTGTTCTGAAACCCTTGTCCAGCTTTATTTCATTAGTCTTTGTAGACTTATGTTTCTGACAAGGGGAGCATAGTGACTTTGAGAACAGTCCATCTTCTGAGGACACCAAGAAAATTGTGAGGAACTGGCTCATGCATTGATGAAGTTGAGAAATCACATGATATCCCACCTGTAAGCTGAATATCTAGGAAAGCTGGTGGTATAATTCAGTCTGAATCTGGGTCTGAGAAACAAGACATAATGATTTAAATCTCAGTCTGAGAACCAGAGATGAGATGAGTTGTTCTCCTAATACAGTCAAGCAGGAACTAAGTGAAAAAAAATGACTTTTTAATATTTAAGAGGCACATGTTTTATCAGTGAGGGCACTAAATCAGCTTGCTTACCATGAGATTTTGTATCATAAATAGTGTCAAGGTTCAAGAACAAATGTGGTCACCTTCCATGTCATGTATTGTTTCTGCTCTGTTTTTCTTCTTCTTCTTTTTTTAATGTTCACTTATTTTTGAGAGAGAGAGACAGAGTTTGAATGGGGGAGGGCTAGAGAGAGAGAGGTGAGACAGAATCCCAAATAGGCTCCAGGCTCTGAACTGTTAGCACAGAGCCCAATGCCAGGCTCGAACCTACAATCTGTGAGATCATGACCTGAGCCACAGTTGGACACTCAACCGACTGAGCCATCCAGGTACCCCTATGCTCTGTTTTTCTTGATAGAAATTATAATAACCGTTTTCCAATGTTGAGTGTTATTCATACTAATTTATTTGGAAGTAAGCATTTAGGTATTTTGTTCAAAAATTTTCAAGTATGATTTCCTGATTTTTTTTTTCATAATTCCTTCAAATTTGAGCACCATTATCTTTCCTGACATTTTGCTAAGACTGTCTTCCAAATGCTATTTTCAATCACAACATCAGGAAAGTACTACCTAGCCGGACCTGGTGAGACTTTATTCTTTCTCTTGAATTTTTTTCACTAACCTTTTTATGGCAAATTGAACCAAGTCAAGTGATTGAAAAGATATTTTTAGCTTTGATTCACTGAATACATAACTAGATTTTGGCATAAAAGCTTAAAACATATCATGAGGAGCAATAATGTTGGTCTCCTTGAAGTTTCAGAATTCACATTCAAAGCATCAACTATATTTGCCAAACATGTCAGGCTCCTTAGAAAGTTATTATCTTGGCAAGTTTGCAAGTGTACAATATGGGTTGGAAAAAAAAGGTAAAAGTTCTTTTTTAGGGTATATTTAATTTCATACTGTGTATAGCAAGGGATTAAGCCCTTTTTTTTGTCCATGATTTGAGCAAAGCCAGTAATAAAAAAAGATGAAAAAAGTAAAACTATGATCGGATCTTTGACAGATTTTTGTTCTGACGGATTAGTCAGCAATTTGACGTTTGGCTATAGATCCTGAAAAAAGAGATACTTCAGAATTTCTACTCCATTTTAGCTTTGGCAGTACTCAGAATATGAGGATTCATGAATTTGGGACTTCCCCAATTCCTTTCGTGATCTGAGGTCTTCTTATTCTTTGCTATTAAAAGAGCAGTATCAAAAAGAATAAAAGCCAGTGAAAGACAAATATCATATGATTTCACTCATGTGGAATTTTTGAAACACAACGTATGTAGAGAGAGGAAGGGAAGGGAAAATAAGATAAATAGAGGGAGGCAAACTGTAAGAGACTCTTAAGTACAGAGAACAAACTGAGGGTTGTGGAGGGAAGGTGCGTGGGTGAATGGGCTAAATGGGCGATGCGCATTAAGGAAGGCACTTTTAAGGATGAGCACTGGCTGTTATGTAAGTGAGAATCACTGGGTTCTATTTCTGAAATCCATACTACGCTGTGTGTTAACTAACTTGAATTTAAATAAATAAATTAAAATTAATAAAATTAAAAGAGCTGCTTGAAACAAGCTCTTACAGTTTTCAGGATTTTTAACGATCTATTTTACTACTCCTTAGTTTCTTGCATTTCAAAGAATCATACTCTTCAGGTGAAAACTTGCATTTAAAAAATAATGTTGGTATGATCCTTTTACTCACTGAGTTTGAGAAATCTAAATTACTTTGACCCTTTACATACTGTAGTGAAATAATTACAGTTGTGCTTAATAATTATATAAGGACACAAATGTGCTATACCTCAGGTGTGCTACAAGAATAGTGATATAAATTGCCTTTTTCATCAAATATAACAGACATTTTAGATACTTCACTGTTTGCCAGGACTTTTCTGAAAGCCTTGTCCTTTTATACTCTGTGTATTTCCACCAACCAGGAAGATTTAAATGAGCTCTACCTTTGTAATATAAATTTATTTTTAAAACCATTTGTGTAATTCAAGGGTTTTTTTTATGTGTCTCTATTTGGGACTCTATAGCCCACAATACTTGCTCTGTAAATAAGGAGATATTTATAACCACATTTAAGTATTCCAAAGTATTTTCTGTTATAAAATCTTAATAGAATTACTTCCAATATATCCCTCTGTATTTCCTTGGGGGAGAAAACCTCCTAATATTTTTACTACTGGATCAAGTGATATGAACAAGGTTATAAATGTTTCATTTTACATAAAAAGAAGAAGAAGAAGAGTATTATTCACGTTTATTTGACTGTCATTCTTATTTCCCTCATAGTCATTACTAAGCTCCTAAATAGTGATTAGTTTTTATTCATTTTTATACATTTTACAATACTTTACCCATTTTAAGATTTGGAAAATATATATTTGATTTTCATTTGTTATGCCAAAAAAGGTGACAATTTAGCAAATTATAATTATTTAATATTTTCACTGTATTATGTGTTTTAGAATTTCTATTTTTAAATTTAGAAAAACCTTGTACCTGAAGCTCATTACAGTATAATTTGCAAAGTTTTTTGAGCCATGCATCTGGTATGATCAGTACTCTTATGTGTTAGAACCAATATTATTAAAAAACAAAAACAAAAAACCCTCTTCTGCTTTGCAGCCAGCAAAGGTCTCAGACCTGCACCTTTGATTATTTTACCTCCCTTCCCCGCTTTATTGCCCTTCTTCTGTCCTCTTTTCCACTTTAGTTCTCTGTTTCTCACTCCCTCCCCGCCATGTTGCTTTTATCCTATAATTTCAGCATCTCCCTTTTTCTAGCAGAGCAGCTCCAGAAGGTGTTTTCAGAGCTGATATTCCTGAAAACTATTTCACCTATTTTCTTTTTGATCTCATGCTTTGACTCCAGAACATTTTATGTGGCCCACTTTGTCAACCTCTTTCTTTCCCCAAAGTTTGGAGGATGTTGGATGATCAGAGCATTCCATTCTTTATACCCATCAGCTTTTTATTTTTCCTTTTGAAAATCAAACTGCCTTCAAAATAATATGAACATCTTTTAAAGTGGCTATTTGACTCCATTAAAATTTATTATATGGTTTAGGCTTGTGAATGGTTTCCCAGAGGGCATATAAACCATACTGGTAGCTCTTTCCTTTACTGTTGCAAGAGAAAACATTTTACACATTCTTCTGCTGCAGGAGTAACATATACTTCTGTAGAACCACAGTGCTCTACTTCTGGAAGATCCCATCCCTGACCCCCAAGTTTCCTAAACATTCCAAATTTGTACTTTGAACTTACTTAATTTTAAAAAGGAAAATAATATATGCCTCCTAGAAGTTTCATAAACTAAATATATGATAGAGATACGGATATAGATATGTATTCTATGTATGAATAAGCCCCTGCGATATTGAAACTACTTCAGCCACTTGAATTGTTAGAGCATGAATGTCTGCATTCTTCTTATCAGAGAAGAATGGCTCACAACAGTCTTACTGCCTGGGTAGAGCTATATAATCTGTTTATCCATAGTGTCATTGCCAGAAATCAAATAGTAACTTTTTTCTTTCAATGGAAAAGATCTTTCAGGTTGCTGGATTTACATGATGGGAATGTGGTTGGAAATGCTGCCTGTTGCAGTCGCCAGCCCCGGGCTGCCCATGCATTTTGGATTAAGAAATGACAACTGAAACCAATTAGTCAGAATTATGGGATAGCAAAGTCACATATAGGTTTATTATGATCAGAAAGGAGAAGGAGAAGACATTATATGATTTTTTAAACCGGTGACTTAATTAGGAATGAACCACAGCACCATGATAGCTATGGGAGTATTTTTATGTAGTTTGAACTCCTGTGTGTGTGAGCCATGCCTGCCCTCCCCAGGGAATATGTGTGGTTTACTGGGTAGAATTTGAAACATTTCCTAAGTGGCTCAAAACCAAGTAAAAATAACCCAGAAACAGGCTTTGTAATATGTAAAATAATTCTGTATAGGAACAGTTGAATATTTGAGAGTATTCTACATGAGAACTTATCTTTAGGTGATGATGGAATAGATTGAAAGGCCATATTGTCTCTATTGTCATACCATGTCCCATGATGCAACTTGAGGCACAATAATCTAGTAGTAATTAGAATTTTTTCTGCAGAGGGAAGAGACAGCACTTTTGTACTTGTTCAAGAATGCATTGTTTTTTGTAGTTAAAGATAAGGGATTTCAATGTATTAGCATAAAGTCTAAGTAGCATTTGATAGAATACTGACAGTTTTATATTTTCACCACTGTTTTAAAAATGGGCCCCTTTCATATATAGTGGGTACTGACTTCCTCTATAAAGCATCTTAAATGGCTGTGATTTTGTTTTAAAAGTAAAGTTGATTAATGTTTTTATTTTTTCCCAATAATGAATGATGCTCACATGTTGGAACTAGCAACATTAAAATTTCATTAATTATGATTTGGGAATGAAATAGATGAGCACTATAAAGCTTAATGAAAAAAATGCAATTTCAGTCAGTTTAAACCTGTGGACTTCATATCAGAGCAGTTTGAAACTAACTGCTCAGTAATTTGATGCATTAATTCTTACAGCAATGTAGGCTGATTAAAACAGAGATTATGGCTAGAGGAGAACGGCATTGATTGCTGTGGAAGAAAGGAGGGCTCAACTTCTCTGTTTTCTTCAGTTGCCTCCAGCAGCAACTATTCCTCGGTGAATTACGGGACATTAATGAGCTTCAGGTGAAATAGATTAAAAACTAAAATGACAGTGAGTTCTACCAAAGTTCACAGCTACTCTTCAAGTGTGGTTTTAGTTAGAATGCCTGTGGTGTGTTCTAGACATGAGACAATGGTAATGGAGGTGACATTAGTCAGTAATACAATAAGCATCACAAGTAAACATCTGCCATACTTGCTTTCTTGTCACACTGGCAGTTACCATTGTAGCCATTAATTGGGGACCACTTGCACTACCACCAAAGAGTGGAAATAATTGCTCTTGTTCTTTGAAATTTGCAGTTTTTTAAATGTGCTCTCTTACCAGTCAGTACTGTTAAGGTTGTTTATAATGAGTCACTTACGTGGAAGAAATTGGAGTGTCTCGAATCAGACAGATGAGGACGAGGGAACTTCGTAAATAATCAACAGCCAGTCAGGGAGAGGAGAGCTCTGTATTTTTATGCTTCCAACTTGCACATGTTTACCAGCTAGTTGTTAACAAGTCCCATCATTTTTTATTATCATGTTCTCACTTAATTTTCCTATTTTACAAAATCAAGTTTTCATTAATTTCAAAATGAAACTATAACTGAATCTTGGCATTTAATCATAAAGTAAGCCCATCCCTTAAGAATAAAGAAATTCAGGGGCGCCTGGGTGGCTCAGTCGGCTAAGCATCCGACTTCGGCTCAGGTCATGATCTCGCGGTTCTTGGGTTCCAGCTGTGCATGGGGCTCTGTGCTGACAGCTAGCTCAGAGCCTGGAGCCTGCTTCAGATTCTGTGTCTCTCTCTGACTCCTACTCCCCCGCTCACGCTGCCTCTCTCTCTCAGAAATAAATAAAACATTTTTAAAAATTAAAAAAAAAAGAATAAAGAAATTCAGAAGTCATCTCTTTATCTTATGGAATCTTTTCATATTCTTACTCTTGTAAAGTATTTTTTTTAATGTTGTAAAAATTACACCAGGCTTAAATATACTGACTCTCCTCTCACTGTTAAAATGGAAAAGTAAATGAAACAGAAGCAAAGGCTATGGAAGCTAAACTTAACATAACTTCAAAATGAGGATTTCTGTTGGTTATCCCC
Source organism: Crocuta crocuta (assembly GCF_008692635.1). Lineage (NCBI taxonomy): Eukaryota > Metazoa > Chordata > Mammalia > Carnivora > Hyaenidae > Crocuta > Crocuta crocuta. Next base: position 4,595,487 of record NW_027530502.1, read on the forward strand.
TTGGAAAAACTTCCTTATTTTTAGCCTAGGTGCTAAAAATAGAGTTGTGCTATTTTCAATGTCATATTTTGGCAGTGCTTCTGAAGAACATCAAAATTAGCTGCCAAATATAGTGGACATTATACTTAACATTATAGGAAAATGGAAACAAATGCATGCGTTTGGGAAGGGGCTTTATTTGGATTCCTGCTTGAGGAGGAAAGCTCATTCTGAAAGTCAGCGCTAATACAAAAACATAATTTCTCTGAAGAACTTGACATCTCTTTAATAGGAAGTTTGATCATCTGAGAGTTCAACAATTGGAAGACACCAGTTCATGGTTAATATGTTGTTTAAAAAGAAACATAAGCACATACTGAATGGTGAAGCCTATTTAACAATTGACTTGTACTTGTTTCTGCCCTGGAATATGGGTAACATTTCATGTCCGAGAAGTGTCTGAGTTTGTGGTGTCCAGAGGAACTTTTTACCAGTGGCTTTCAGTGGATGGATATTGTTGCTTTCTCCTGACCCAAAGTCAATTTCAGAAAGAGTAAGGGCTAGAGAGTCGAAAATATGAAGAGCTGAGTGTCAGTCTAGCTTGTTTCTCGTCTTTTCTTCTGGCTGGCCTCTCTTCCCTGTCCTCTTTTAAAGGTCTCTTCTCCACTCAGGCCTGTTTTGTAATGGTCATTGTATCCATAATTTATCTTTGTAGTTTTCTTTCATGTCTTTCCCTTTAAGTCTCATGGCTGCTAGTCATGCAGTTCTCAGGTCTACATATAATTGAAATTAACAGAGACTCTACTGTGTAAAAGTGCTTACGAATAAAAATGTCTTTCCAATTTGTTGTGGTCTTTCTGTATCCTGCCTTTTTATAAAGGGAGATTTCTCTCCTGCCTTCTAAAGTGATCCAGCCACAAAGTAATGAAATCAGTATGAGAAAACCCAAATTTTGAAAATGGCAAACTCCTTTACAGAGAGCATTTATTGTTCAGGGTGTTATGGTTTCAGGTGTGTTCTCCTATGTTAATAACCAAATCAATGCTACCTGATGGGTAATCGACAGTGAGGAAGGAGGAAACTCATTTTGAAAGAAATGTATGTTACTGAGTCTTTGAAGCCCCTTTCTGCTCTCACTCTGTCTCCTGCTTGGCCTGTAAGTCTACTCATACTTGATAGCTTCATTTAAAACCATCCACTACATGGAAGATTGATGAGGTGTTCTTAGACATTCAGGTATAAACCTGCCAAACCCAAGTGCTTCTAAAGGCATTACCCTGAAGAACAGCAGCAGTGATGGAGTGAAAAGAGGGAGGTGTTGGAACATGATGTGAAGCATAATGTAGAGAAGGAAAGAGGAGTGTCAGCCAAGAGCCAAGATAGAGATGGGATGCTGAAGAGGAATTGTGTGTGATTTGTAGTCTCCAGGCAACTAGTCTAGTGACCTGCTCCTTGTGGTATCCGAATAAGAAATAGCCAGAGATCAAGCCAGATGGATCTCAGATTATCTGTGTCTCACCAGGGGATACTGATCTGTTGATCATATGCTATAGGGACCTTCTGTATAAATCTAGGATGACTTTAAAAAATGGAATGACAAAGAAGTACCTTCTAGCATTATTGTTAAATTTAGTACTGTATTTCTGGACCAGTGCAAATGATAAGGGTCATATAATCCAGTGAATTGAACTAAAGAGAGAAATGAGAAAGAAGAGATGTAATAAAATTTGTAACTTAGGCACATCTAATGCACCAAGTATAATACTATGTATTAAAATGAGAGAGAGAGACAGAGACAGAGACAGAGAGAGAAGAAACCATTTTTAATACAGGTAGAAGGTAGAACAGAAGTTTGCTAGGGTACAAGGTGGGACCTTGTACTATCTTTTCTTTCTTTTTCCATCTGAGATTCTGCAGAGTCTTGTCCCTAATCACCCAGAGCAATCTGAGGTTAATTGTGTATTGGCTAGATGTACTCTCACTGGCTGTGTATAGAGGGAGGTGGAGTGTGAATAAGAACATCTGGTTACACAGACAGGAAGAACACTATTTAATAATAAGGATATAATGTTACCCCGAGGAGTTCCAGTTTTCTGACTGTATTTATCTTTCCATTTTTAATTGTAATCCTCCCAAACCCCCCCTACTCTAAAAATACCACATAAAATCATCATCATGATCATCATGATCATCATCATCGTCATTTGTCATCGTCACTGTTATCATCATCATCATCATCATCACCATCTGTAGCATCTACTGTGTGCTGGGGAGTATTCTGAAACCACTATGATATTTAATCATTAATTTTCACAATATCCATTTGGGGTAGATGTTTTAGGATTATTCTCATTATACACAAGAAGATCCTGATATATAGAGGTTATGTAACCACGGTTACATAGCTAGACAGCCATGTGTATATGCATGTGATATATACACACACACATTTTGATGCCATACATCTAAGGAAATATGAGTTTTGAAATTTAGAGGGTTTGGAAAATTCTTTATGAAACCAATACTACACTGCATGTTAACTAAGTTCAATTTAAATGAATAAATGTAAAAAATTTCCAAACATTTCATTTTGGAGAAGCCTGCTTCCTGCAATTCATAATGGTAATGTCGTTGGGTATATACTTAGAAGGATATCTGTGTACCTTGAGGATCAGGAATATTCCCCCCCTCCTCACTCCTGATATGTTTCCTTCCTCATAGGTTAGTTTGTTTTTTAGCTGTACTTATTTTTCTTCCAAGTTTTTACTTAAATTCTCATTAGTTAACATACAGGATAGAATTAGTTTCAGGTGTAGTTTTTAGTGATTCATCATTTACTTATCACACCTAGTGCATATCCTTAATCCCCATCATGTATTTACCCATCCCCCACCTACCTCCCTGCCAGAAACCCTCAGTTTGTTCTCTATAGTTAAGAGTCTCTTTTATCATTTGTTTTTCCTCGTTTCCCCCCATTTTCATGTTTTGTTTCTTAAATTCCATCTACTGATGAATAGATAAAGAAGTTGTGAGCTATATGTATGTATTGTGAGATATAGTTGCGATTTGCAGCTACATGGATGGAGCTAGAGAGTATTATGCTAAGCGAAATAAGTCAGAGAAAAACAAATACTGTATGATTTCACTCATGTGGAATTTTTAAATTTTTAACAAAAAGCTTGAATATTTCTTTTGGAAAAAATTACAGTAATTCACAAGTATGTAAAATCCACAGAATGTAAGCTTTATGAGAACAGAGACCTTTTCTTATTTATTTATGCAAAATCAGCACTTAATAAATCTTATTTATACAAAATTAGCATTAAATAAATCTAAATGGGTCAAATATATAATAGTATGAAAAGTTTGTACCCAGCATCATTTCACTTCTTTAATTTGTTAATTTTAGAAGCTCACATTAATAGATGTACTTATGTTGAACTATTTTTTTTCTTTCCTACCTTTACCTTGTTTGGTATTGTTTTAATCTTTTAGTACAGTATTGAATTCTGGTACCTACTGTCACTAGACTTTATACATCTCTGGTCATAGAGCGGTTGGTTTAGTTTTCCCCACGTCTCCACTGTTTTCGCCTGCTTTGACTCTGCAAACTTAAAGAAGGAGTGGGAAGCATTTTATCTTTTTCTTTGCTTGCTCCAGGGTAGTTTATATCTGCTACTTGAAGGTTTGGAAGATTTCCCATTAAACCAATCTGAACTTAGTGCTTTTAGGTATAGCTCTCCAATTTCTGTTTCTTATAGAATCAATTTTAACAGTTTGTGTTTTTTCAAGAGATGTAAGTTTTTATCTAGATTTCAAATGCATTGGTTTAAAAATGTGTATAATATTGTGTAGTTTATCTTACTGTATGTTTGTAATATATTTTTAAATCTTCACATTTTTAGTTGTGTCATTTTTCTCATTCTTAATGTTGGTTACATCTTGATAAAACTCTTCACTTAAAGAATAACATTTGCCATGGTTTGTTTTATTGGGTTTAAATTTTTTAAATTTACATATAGTTGACACACAATGTCATATTAGTTTCAGGTGTACAACATAGTGATTCAACTTCTCTATATGTTCTGCTGTGCTCACCAGAAGTGTAGCCCTCATCAGTCACCAGATCTTGCTACTGCAATATCATTGGCTGTATTTATTATTGGGCTTTTCATAGAAGTAAGCTTCTGTTTAATTGATCAAGCTTGTTATTTTCTAGTTTCTAATTAATTAATTTCTGCTATTAACTACATTTATTCCATCTATTTTCTTTCTATTTGTTGTGTGTGAAGGAATGAACAAATTAGATACAGTTCTTCTCCTGTGGATTTTATTATATAATGGGCAATATCTTAAATAATACCTTATTTTTGTAGATCATGTTGTAGGTGAGAAGTACTTCCTCATGTACTATTTTATTTGTTCTTCAAAAGTCTTCTTTAAGGGTGGTGTTAGCCTTATTCAAACGGAGAGAGGAATTAATAATACAGAGTTACAGAATGGCAATTTGGCTACCAGAATTCATTCCTCAGTTTACTAAATGCCTGATATCAAACTTTTATGTAGTCACTCAGGAAATACTCCATGGAACTCCTGTTTTAGGGTCTTTTTAAAATGAGCTATGCTGTATGTAAAACTATTTCTACCTGCATTCAGCTCTTCTCTGTGTTTGACATTTTGCTGGGCCACAGAGGCAGTACTTTCCAAATGAAAATAGTTTCTGTCTTCATGGAGTTTGACTTTAATTTGGAAGCTAAACACCTTGAGTGTAGTCTAAGATAAAGGCAGTATTGCCTTAGAACACATCTAAGAGCATTTCTTCTGTCCTATCGCCTTTCAGTTGGCTTCTTTCATTCTCTGTTCAAGTGTAACTTTTCCAAAGTCTCTACACCACAATAGAGCATGGTGCCTTCAATCATTATCCAGTACTGTTCTTAAAATACTATATAACATACTTTATTATAATTATTGGCATGCCTGTTATTTTGCTTTTGTTTTTGCTTTTTTTCTCTTTCAACTGTTACATTTAATTCTGTGTGTTTAGTGAATAGTGTTGCACCTGGAACACAAGAAGGACCCAAGAAGTGCAAGATGAATAATGAATGCATGCTAAATTTTCTTCTGTATCCTAAGTAGCACCAACCTGGCCTGCAGTAAGGAGGTCTGACCTAACGTCACCATTGCTGTAGCAAGATTCTTGAATATAACATAAAACTCTAAATTCTTCAATAACTGAAGCTTGATAATGGGGCGTAAATACTCATGTTCAGTGGCTTTTCCAAAATGATAAAATGTTTCAATGTTATAAATCTTAGAGTGCCCTCTAATAAGAGAAGAAAAATTGGAATAGCAACTCTACACGTTTTTTTCAAATTTCTATACAATTCATGATATAAACAGAATAAGCATTAAGAAAATAAATACAATTGTGAGCAGATTGAGCTGGGGATATTTTTAAGAGTAACAGCATAACATGTTACTTAGAAATATTCCTTTTAAGTTATATGTTGTGATAAGCTTGGGTGTTTTATGTAAATATTGAATCACTAAACTCTACACTGAGACTAATACTATACTGTATGTTAACTAACTGGAATTTAACAAACTGAGGGCTGAGGGGGAGTGGGGGAGAGGGGATGGGTGATTATGGGCATCAAGGAGAACACTTGTTGGGATGAGCACTGGGTGTATATGTAAACCAACTTGACAATAACTTATAAAAAATAAAAAAAAAAAACCAAAAGCAAGATAAAAACTTTTAAAAAAGTTATACTTAGATATATTTGTCTTAATTTATAATTTTCAAACTATTTCTAGTCATTTAAAATATATTTTTCCAGATACATTCAGAAGTTCTGAAAACATGAAAATTACTTTTTGATGAATATAGTTATGAGAATTTTAAATAAATCCAGTGATTAATTTTGCTAGAATGATATATTTGTAGTATTCTCATCTCATACAAAGTAAATAATCATAACTTGTGTTGCACTTGAAAAACACAAGATAATTGGCAATGTAATTGGTTTAGTGTGTGTTATGTATTTTGGTTTAGTTTTTTTCCGGTATGGTACACATATTTATAGTTAAGTTTGTCTTTTTCTGTTTTTTTTCTGTTTTATGGTGGGTTTTTTTGCTAAAAAATATATTTTCAGTGAGGAGCGAATTAGGCACTTAAATCATGGACATGAATTTCTTCTAATACACAGATATGTTTAATATAAAACAGAGCCTAACGATAACGATAATGATGCAATTGTGTTAAAAACGAGGGGGTGGAGAAGCATTCAACTACATACAATGAAAAAATCCACCCACTTGTCTTATATTTGCTTTGTTCAGAAGGCAGTAGTACTTTGAAGTAGAAAAATATCGATTCATCATGTTATAGCCAGAGGGATGTTAATACATTTTCCCTTTTTTCTTCCAGCACACTGATTTATGTCAGTACATGGACAAGCACCCTGGGGGGCTGCATCCAGATAATGTGAAGGTAGGAAAAGATCTTTTTAAGCCAACGGTTAGCATTCTTTATGTGCATTTTTTCATCAAAGTCTAATCTCTCTTCCATAACTTAAAAAAAATTGTGTAAAAAAGAGAAGTGATACTGAAGTGAAGTATGCTTATTGCTTTCTTTAGTGATTGAAACCATGTTTAAACATGAAGTCTTTTCACTGGAGTATTATTATTTAGATTTTATTCTATTTTTGTTTCATGGAGAAACATTTGCTAATAATAAGTGAGATCCACTGGAATTCTCTTTTAACACTGTGTTTAAGAGAAGAGAGTTTCAGGTAGCTCTACCTTGGAACTTCATACTAAAGTACCAGTAAGTTTCAATATAAAATATTATGATCAAAAACAATGTTATGGTGAGTTATGGTACATATTTTTTCATTTATATGTACAAAGAGATAAAAAATGATTTCCTACTGCTCTCCTTCATTTGTTTTATTACAAAATGGATTACTGTGTGTCAAAAGAACTAAGTTTTTCTAACATCTGATCTAGCACCTATCTTGGAAATTGTCTCAAAATTTCACACTTCAAACAGGAGTCTCTTTCTTGACATCTATGAGTCAGAAGATACCAAAGTTATATCTGATGGTATAATGATGTGCTCACATTTTGTAATTCAAATGACTACATTTCATGATCCTGAGAATCCACTGAGTGCTATGGAAGTATGTAAAGAAAAAATTTGCCCATTTCTTTCCTTTCATTATCTTTTGACACCACTCTGCAATAGGCATGTTCTTTCTTTTGTACTTTTCTCCTTGCTTGTAAAGGTATATATGCACATATGGTGTCTTGTGTGTGTTTATTTTGCTCTATAAAAATAACATATGTTATTGTATGTCATTTTAAAATATATATCATGGATATCCTTTAAAGTCAATATATGATTGTAGTTTAATCTTTCTGAAAACTGCATATGAGTCCATAGTATGAACAACCTGTAATTTTCAACTGCTTCTTACTCATGGGTCTTAGCTTCTTTCTGGAATGTTGCTATTGTGAAGAATTCTAGGGTAGATAATAGTATAAAAGCTTTACATTCTTACTTCTCTTGTATATCTAGTTAACGGATTTTTTTACTAAGAGACAAGATTTCAGCTTTAATGATGTTGACTGGAACATTTGCCCACAAGGTTATAAATTATAGGAGGACTGTTTTTCTTTACTCTCATGAGCATTGGCCATAACCAATCATTTTAATTTTTGCCATTCTGATAAGTAAAATTGAAATACCTTTTACATTAGTGTTTTCTTGGCTGCTAGTGATAGTGTCTTTTCACATGTTTCTTGACCATTTATAATTGTGTTGCATGTTCTTATATATTGTCTGTTTTTCTAATGTTGATTTTCTTACTTTTAATAAGTTGCAGGAACTTGTTAATATTTGTGGCATTCATGATGAGGATTTTCATGGTAGCCAGTTATGTTGTATACTTTTTTTTCAATTAAAAACATTTTTGTAATGGTTATTCATTTTTGAGAGACAGAGACAGAGCATGAGTGTGGGAAGAGCAGAGTGAAAGGGAGAGACAGAATCTGAAGCAGGCTCCAGGCTCTGAGCTGTCAGCACAGAGCCCGAGATGGGGCTCAAACCCACGAACTGTGAGATCATGACCTGAGCTGAAGTTAGACACTCATCTGACTGAACTACACAGGCACCCCTATGTTGTATAATTTTAAAATTCAGTAACTTTTAGTATCTCTGAAAAAACATTGTGTTTTAGACAAATAATAAAATCAATATGGTACTTGTAGTCTTTCGTTTCATATAACTTTTTTGTTGTTTTTTTTTTGTTTTATTGATAGATATCTTTTAAATTGTTCATTTTTCTTCAAAATCAGTATCCATTGACATAAGCAATTATTTAGTACTTAAATTTTTTAAAATGTTTTATTTGTTTCTGAGAGAGAGAGACAGCGTGAGCAGGGGAGGGTCAGAGAGAGAGGGAGCCACAGAATTGGAAACAGGCTCCATGCTCTGAGCTGTCAGCACAGAGCCTGACTTGGGGCTGGAACCCACAAACCATGAGATCATGACCTGGGCCGAAGTCGGACGCTTAACCGACTGAGCCACTCAAGTGCCCCAACAATTATTTAGTACTTAAATTGGGGAAGAAATTTTAACAAATGGAAAGACTTGTTTTATTAATCCTCCCATGCTTAAGTCCAACTCCAAACATTGATATCCTAACGTGAACATACTTTTGTTTTTTTTTTTTCTAAACATTAAAGCATTTTAAGTTGTCTTATTTACACATTAAATGGTCTCTTCTTAGGGTTGATTGAGTTCAAAACCAATAGTACAGTACATCCTTACTCTTGTTTCCTACTTTAACCCTGGGGATCTGTAGAGAACCCAATCAGTGAGACCTTCAGCTCTAGGGGACCCAGGGGGCCCAGCTCTAGGGGGCTGAGCCTGCCAATCTCAGCAAAAATCGACATCTACTCTGAGCAAACTTTGACTTCTTGATTTCCAAGTTCAGTGACAGGATTGAGATTAAAGAGCTGACTAAACCTTTTCAAAAAGAACCATGGCATCACTGGAGTTTTATTATCCTTGCTTGGTTTTCTCATCAGCCCTCTGTGTGTCATTAGTTATGGGCCAAGTATTGGTTGGAAAATTTTGTTGGTGAAACAAAGCAAAAGGCTTATTCCACAAAACATTGCCATGTTCACCATCATCAGACCAGTGTTATTGGTGATTTTTTTTTGGCGTTTGCAAGTTCTGCTTCTTCCATTACATTTTGTTTTTCCTTTATCTCCTAGTGGTCTCAAGGAACTGAATTTCTAGGTTTCTGTTTTTCAGTAACTAGTCTGAACTTAAAATCATGTTTCAGTAGCTCTTATCCAAGTTTAACAAGCTTTTCTCTCATTCCATGGTCATTCATTGTACTTCAGATACCTAGTATTTGCTACCTGTTCTCAGCCCTTTTTGTGCCATGGCAGTAAACATGGTTTAATAGTTAGTGCCTTCCTAGGCTGTGGTGAGAAACTTAATGGTGAATTCATTGTGTAGTCAGTATAGAAATAATGTCACAGAAATTAGATGGAACACACACAGTGAGTCTGCATATTAGTCATATAGAGCAGGAGTTATACCTACTCAGAAGTTGTTTGATGTGCTTACAGGTTGATGACCTATTACATTTTTGCCTTTAAAAGAGAGTGATGTGGTTTACCTCTTCTTATACCATTTTGAATAACTGAAAGTCAGCAAAATGTATTGATGTATGGTATCCCTTCACACAATACTAATGAAATCTTGGCTCCCTGAGGATTTGCCAAAATGTACTGGACAGTCTCACTTCTTGAAATATTTAGTATATTCAGTAATTATTTAAAGGTCTTCAGACTTGGCGCCATGGCAGTCACCTGCAAAACTTTAAATATATATATGTTCTCTCTTCTCTTCCAAATTCAGAATAAGATTTAAAATTCCCTTTAAAGAGAGAGAGGTAGCCATTTGCTCAGACCCAGTGCTGAGAGCCCAGGGTGGCTCCCATGACCCACAATGTCCCCTTGCTCTTCCTGTGACCCTGCATGGCTTTACCTGTGGAGCACACATGTGCTCGGTAGCAACCCTGGCCTGTCACCCTCTCACAGCCATACAGCCTGCCTCTACTGCTCTTCACTCTGCAGGTAGGGTGATCACTATGGGCAGGGGCTGAGCCAGTAGGTGGGGATGGGGAAAAGCATGAGAGACTGGATCTGGCCTGTGATGCTTCAAAAATAGGTGTCAGATCCATGCTTCAAGGTAGAAAATTGTAAGTGTCTTTTGAGGAGAATCTGATCAGTCCAAGAGAACAGACCTGAAGAATCCAGGCAACTCTGCAGTGAAGACCCCCTTTGACAAAAGTAACTTGGAGGAAGCAAAGTTGTGTGCATTAAATTAGAGAAAGATAGGAAAGAATACATCAAAAAATTATCAGTACTCTCAAAGATCTAGAAGAACTATAGTATATCTATAAAACAAGAATGATAAGTTATTTTTTAAAAAAGGAACTTAGTGAACAGAAGGTTGCTTTAGAAATTAAAAATATGATGACAGAGGGTTGCCTGGGTGGTTCAGTCAGCTGAACGTCCGACTCTTGATTTCGGCTCAGGTCATGATCTCACAGTTTGTGAGTTTGAGCCATGCGTTGTGCTCTGTGCTGATAGTGCAGAACTGGCATGGGATTCTCTGTCTCCCTCTGTCTCGGTCCCTCCCCCACTTGCATTCACCCATGTGCTCTCCCTGCCTCTCAACAATAAACATTAAACAAATATGATAAATAAAAAATAACAAAAAATGTGGATGATAAAGCTAAAGAAGTTTGCCAGAAAATAGAGTATAAAACACAGATCTGAAAAATGAAAAATTATCAAAAAAATATCAGAGGTCCAATCCAGGGGTCCAACTTCTGAATAATTGGAGAAAATGTGCAGGAGGGAATTATTAAGGTAATAATTATTTAACTACATTTTTTCCGGCTGTGGTGGATGTGAATTTCAAGATTAAAAGGGTCCATTAAATGTCCATAACATTTAATGAAAATAAACTGACAGTAAGATTTGTTATTGCAAAATTTTAGAACACTAGTTTTGAAGAAAAATCCTACGAAAGGAAACAGCCTTACTGTGATAGAATTATTGTGGTCTTAGACTTTCCAACAGCAACACTGGAAGGGAGACAGCAGTGGGACAGTGGCTTGTAAGTTCCTATTTAAAATTATTCCCTCAGGTTGCCTAGCTGGCTCAGTCAGTAGAGCATCTGACTGTTGATCTCATAGCCATGATTTCATGCCCTACATTGGGTTTAGCACTTACTTAAAAAAATAAATAAATAAAATTATTCTCTCAACCCTGTAGTTTATACAAACTGTCAATTGATTTTGAAGGTAATTATTTTCAGATGTTCAAAGATTTGAACATCATACTCACCATGCATCCTTTATCAGGAAACTACTTGAGGATGTACTCCACTAGAACTCAGGGTATAAACCAAGCAGAGAAGACAAGGAAACCAAGTAACAGAGGCTACCACAGGAGAGAGGTGCAGGAGATTTTCAGGACAATGCTGAAGAGAATCCCAGGATGACAGTTATGCGTCAGGCCGGGAGAGTGATCCACTGATCAGAAGTTTCCAGGAGAGATTTCCAAGTAGAGGAAATTTTTAGGTAGAATACCTAATGTGTCTGAGCCCATTTACAAGATGGGAAAAGATTTTGTTGTTGAATTAGCACTAACTGCAAAGAAAATTAACCAAAGAAAAACAAACCAATAAACAAAACAACCAGATCATCACTAACACCAGGAAAACCAAATTATTGCATGGCAAGGGGCAGGGGATAAAAGTATTCATAGTAAACTAAATGGCTCAGGTATAAATAATATTTATACAGTCGTAATGATTTATATGTTAATATTGGTATAATTAAAAAAGAAAAATACCTCTTTGGGTGATTCTGCTATAAGCAGGCAAGCTCCTTCCAGAATTAGTATCCTAGAAAGGGTTTTTTACTCTGTCCAATGTTCTCCCTATACTGCATGATTAATACATTAAATTACTGCAATTAGCTTATTATTTAATTTTATATGCACTCAGTCACATAGGTTTATCATCATTTTCATACTGAAGATATTACTTTTCCCTTCTCTAGGGTATGGGAAGTTAAAAAATAGAATGCAGCTTGTTAATGCCTGTGTTTTGGCATCTGAATTGCAGTGCACAGAAACAGACGGCCCTTATTACTATGTTGGTTTCCATGGGAGGCCACTCACCTAATTATGCACTGGCTTTTCTTCACCTGCTTAGACACAATGCCCTCCTCCAGGGTTACATTTAGGATCTGCACTGCAGGTGAAATTATTCTCAAAGTAGTCTGACTGTAACATAGTGACAGATGTCCCAGGGGTATTTCTATTTGATGTATTAATGTGTTTTTTTTTCACGTGGTGATATTTATTGTCACTTAAGTCTATGAATGCAAAATGAAGAGCATAAGAATAATATTTACTAAGTTAACAGCTGTTCATAAGGCTGAGCTAGATGTTAATTAAAAAAAGAAACAGTTGAGCTAAAATAAGACCTTGTAATGGTTCTTTATAAATTTAAGGAGATATGAAAATCAGGTGAGATCAACTATTATGTTTAAAAGAACATGCTCTTTAGTAACTCCAAAGTTCTGTGTTTGCCTAAATAGCTTGTAGATCATTAAATGTTTGGAATGTCATAAATACTGAATATTCATTACAGTGAACAGAAGGCATATACAGTGATCAGATCTTTTTGTTTCTAAATCTTGCAATTTTGACTTTTGGTTTCATTATTGGGCAGCATGAAAATATATGTAAGGCATTTGTCTTGGATTCTAAAAATGTATATATTTTTGTTTAGATTTCATATATCCTTGTTTACGGTAATAATGTGGAATGTCATGTACCTAAGAATTGAGATTGTTCTTTAATGTGAATCAGATAGAATTTTAAACTTTACAAACATGATAGATCATTGAAAAATGAAAGAGAAAAGAACAACTGAAATGATACATAATTTGTGATTTCATAATAAAGTATAGAATATTCTACAGTAATTTTATTCTAATTCTCAGCAAAACAGCTGTAAAGTTTTGTCTTTCTTGATGAATATTCTTTGTAACAAAAAATAAACTCATAACAAAAATTGTCAATGTTAACTAAATTTCTAGAATCATTTGCTATTTTGCCCACAAAAATATATCTATTCTCAATATGACATTGTGAAATAAATATTCACTATTAACTAATGGTTTGTTTCTTAGCATAATATCAATTTTAGACAAATGGGTAATTTTAGCAGTTAATTACTTAGAGGGTAATTTAAAATCTCAATCAAAAGCCTGAGGACATTGTCCTTGTTATAAATATTTATGATGATTAAAGGTATAGCAAGCAATTGCTAGAACATAATTGGTATGTCAGAAACTGGTTAGAATTTGGGGGGAAGGGTAGTTTATTTTTTCCCCCATTAAGCCATTCACTATAAATATTACTAGGTTTTGGCTATCACTGTTGAGTTGAATGCAGAATTTGTGTTAGTTCTTCAATTTATAATTTTCAGTGATTTAAAGATTGATTATTGAGGTAAAGAAAATGACCATAATGGTCTAAATTTTACCCTTCATTCAGTATGTCATGTGTTCTTTAAAATTTGATAATCATGAGAGACTGGCAAAAATTAAGATTCATAAAAAAAGATTAATTGATGCTGTCTCCAGCTGATACCTAGAAATGTAGATGCATGAATCTTATTACCATGATGACATTGGATCTTCCTGTATTTTTCTGTAATGTACCTTCATATCCATGTTATCTTAATGGCTTTGCAAGAAGATTCCTTGTAAAAAGCATTTGCATTTTTTAAACAAAATTGTTTTGGATAATCCAAAATAATCCAAGTGATTATGAATACTGAAGTTTATTCTCTGAAATATCTGACATCCTACTTCATATAGCTGAGTTTTCTTTTTTTATTTCAATATCTATATTAATTAAAAAGATATGAGGATCATTATGCTTGAAAGATTGCTATTTTCCTTTCATAGTCCAAGGAACAAGCAGGTGTATAACAGACAGAATAATGTTATGCCAAATTAAGACTGTCTTATACAGATGGCACCGAGAATTGATTCCTAAATGAGACTTCTAATGTTCAGATAGAAAATCAGATAGCACCTGATTTTCTCCATATTCTGCATTAGAGCTCTTATTTAGCTGGTAATGATTTCCTGCTATACATTACTGTGACTATATCAAGCCTTTTCTCATTCTGTATTTTGGGAAATAGGATTATTTCATGAGGCCATTAATGAGTGCTTTGGCCTCAACACCTTTCCAGGTTTCTTTTGAACATCTTTATCCTATTTTTATAATAACAAAATAATCTTCCATATCTAGAAAGTGAAGGATTAAGAGTAAAAGAAAGTGATGCTTCATTGATTCACATTGTGCTGGACGCTCTAAGCAGTGAATTTCTGGTTAATATGGGGGCCGCTTTCCACTGTTCAGATCATGTTTTTTGTATCTTTGTCATCATATGCTTGCTTATCTGCTTGTAACGATTTGGATCAGACAGAGGAATCAAGGCAGGTAATTGAACAACAGACTTTCTTAGAAGTGCATTAAAACCTAGATTGAAAAGAAATCACTCCAAAGATTTATGAAATACAGTCATTAAAAGTATGCCATATGATATTTTGTAAGATGAAAAATAATTGTAAAATGGAATTATTCAGCTTGAGGAGTACCCAATGGGAATACACCCTCTTGGGTTTTAAGCTTAAGCCATTCACCTTGCCTCCCTCATTTAAGGCTTAAGATGAATCCTGCACTTGACCTCTTTACATGTTTTCCAAGACAAACAGGAGGACCCAGGAGGGAAATCAGCTTGAGTAATAGAGTTATATACACACTACCAAGGATATTTCTAATTTTTTGGACAGGCACAGCTTTCATGTGGCTAGCCAGTACATCTCATTGATGTTTTGTCATAATGCATCCATTCCTATTATTTGAGACCTTTCTGAAATGTAAAGAGAGGTCTGTTGATCACTGTATACAAATTCAAAGTGTTTCCTGCATTCCATTTGAAATTTATTTTTGTCAGTGCTATAGCTTATACATATATGCTTTCTCTAAGACCCTTCAGCTCAAGGTTTATCACCTTTGCCAGTTTTTCAGTCTGCATCTCTCTCACACTTTTTATTGTAATTTTACTGTGTTTTTATCTGAAAGCTGGGACCCCTCACTCTCCTTCACCCATTTTGCCCATCTCCCCACTCCCCTCCACTCTGGCAACTACCAATTTCCTGTTTATGGGTCTATTTCTACTTTTTTTTGTTTGTTTGCTCACTTGTTTTGTTTTTAGATTCCACATGTAAGTGAATCATATGGCATTTGTCTTTTACTTAGCATAATACTCTCTAGGTCGATCTATGTTATAATTTTTTATAGCTGATTAATATGCCATTGTATGTATGTATGTTTACTTCTTCATCCATTCATCTGTTGGTGGACACTTGATTTGCTTCCATATCTTGGCTAGTGTAAATAATGCTACAATAAAAAGTAAGGATGCATATATCTTTTTGAATTAGTATTTTCATTTCCTTTGGGTAAATATGCAGTAGTAGAATTACTGGATCACATGATATTTGTATTTTCAATTTTTTGATGAGCCTCCGTGCTATTTTCCATAGTGGTTCCATCAATTTGCATTCCCTCCAACAGTATACACGGGTTTCTTTTTCTCCACTTCTTGCCAATATTTATTATTTCTTGTCTTTTTGATTCTAGTCATCGTGACAGGCATAAGTTGATATCTCACTGTGGTTTTGATTTGCATCTCCCTGATGATGAGTGATGTTGATCCTCATGCATCTGTTGGCCATCTGTATGTCTTCTTTTGAAAAATGTCTATTCAAGTCCTCTGCCCGTTTTTTAAGTGAGTTGATTGGATTTTCTGGTATTATATGAGTTCTTTATATATTTGGATATAAAGCCCTTATCACATACATCATTTTCAAATATCACCTTTCATGTCAGTAGGTTGCCTTTTTGTTTCATTATAGTTTCCTTTACTGTGCAGAAGCTTTTTATTTTGGTGGAATCCAAATAGTTTATTTATTTATTTTTTGTTTCCCTTGCCTGTGGAGACATGTCTAGAAAAAATATTTCTATAGAATAATGTCAAAGAAATTACTGCTTGTGTTCTCTTTGAGGAGCTTCATGGTTTCAGGTCTCACATTTAGGTCTTTAATCCATTTTGAGTTTATTTTTGTTTATGGTGTAAGGAAGTAGTCCAGCTTCATTCTTTTCCATGTAGTTGTCCAGTTTTTCTAGGATCATTTATTTGAGACACTGTCGTTTTTTCATTGTATACTCTTGCCTCTCCTGTCATAGGTTAATTGGCCATATAAGCATAAGTTTATTTTTGGGCCATCCCTCTATCTTTTTAAAAAAGATATTGGGGCTCATGGGTGGCTCAGTCAGTTGGGCGGCTGACTTCGGCTCAGGTCATGATCTCGCCGTCCTTGGGTTCGAGCCCCGTGTCAGGCTCTGTGCTGTCAGCTTGGAGCCTGGAGCCTGCTTCAGATTCTGTGATTCCCTCTCTCTCTGCCCTTCCCCCGCTCAAGCTTTGCCTCTGTCTCAAAAATAAAATAAACATTTAAAAAATTTAAAAATATAAAAATAAAAACGGTATCAATTGCTATTAAGACAATTCTTGTTAAGTTAATATCTCAGATGTTACTTTAGGCATTAAAACTATTTTAAACTTCATTTATTACCTTTCATTGTGTTTAAAAAAAGAATAACCTGTTAGAGGAGAGTAACAAGCATGCATTCACAAATGAAGTTGAGAAAAACTTGTATTTTATGCAATTTCTTTTAGTTCTAAAAAGTACACATCACGTCAGTTTTGTAACTCTGAACTATATCGACAAACAGAAACCTCATAACAATAGGCTTAAGAAGATTATATTATTCTAATCTCTTGAGACAACTGTTTCAATTTTTCTCTTGGAAAATTATGTTGGGTAACTATTTAAAGCCAATAGCTTAAGTTTGACCATCTTGTTTCTACTTAGCCAGCGAATATTTCTAATACTAATTTTAGGGTGTTGACCAACTTTTTAAAGGGAAAATTCTCATCCTCAGCCCTACCAACTTGCTTCATCATATACATAAACCCCAATAATATGGAAAACTACTTACTCTATTATAATTTCTTTCAAGGAACTTAGCAAAACAAAGATCTGTCTTTCAATCCCTATTTGACTCCTTGTGAGTATCCCAGCTCTGGTTCCCATGGCTTCAGTCTGCCCTCTTAAGGCAGGTGTCTCTGTGTCTTGAACAACACCTTGCTTGATATCTACCATTGCCCTGGTAGAGGCTGGAAGAAAGGGCAGTGTGGGAGGACAATTTACCTGGTGTGTTCAATGTTCTCAGAAAGTGTGCAAGATCTTTCCCCCAAGCGCTTGCCCAGGTACTTGCAATTCTCATTTTTGGAGTTCTTCCTCTCCAGAAATGTATCCTCTTTAGGAATAAGATATTAGTGTTTAAATCTCTTAGACAATGTAACTTAAATAGTTGTTACATTTTCTGGAAATGATAAAATGTTACATATCTCAGTACCTTGAAGGAGTAGAAGAAACGATAACAACATTGAATGAAAGATCTCACAAAGGATAAAAAGTGGCAAGACCAGTTCCCCCTGCTACTCAGATATTCTGAGAGCTGCACCTATTTATAGTACATTGCAAAAAAGTATACGTCTACAATCTGATACCTGGACATGAATATTTGTGTTTTACACTGTACAGTAACACATTTCACACTGTCAAGTGTGTACAAAGTGACGCGGAAATTCTACCATAATACTGAATGTCCAGGGTTTTATTTCTGTCTCCCTTACATCTCTGTGTAACATTCTAAGTATTCTTTTTAAAAAATTTAACACATCAAACTGCAATGATGTTTTATAAAATAGAAACTGGCACAAATTCTGTACATTTTATTCAAAATTAGGATTTGGTATTTGCACACTTGAAACTCACCTAAGTGGAATGAATCATGATGAATCATTCTGTGGCCTTTAAAAATCGAAGAAGACCTACTATTGTAATGAAACCATTATCTGATGTATATTACAAAATATTTTGACATTTATTAGGTATTTCGGGGTCTCAAAGTTTCTAATTATTTTTTATCTCTAGAAAGTTTGATGTCTGCATAGCCTATGGGTGTTTAAACAATACAGTGTTAAACATGGAACATATTATTTGAAGTATTTATTATCCATATACAACTTAGGTCTATTTGCCATTGTCATATTTTCTAGCCTTAGATTCACACAATATATAGCTACTTTAATCAAATAGTACACATACTTAAAAAAAAAAAACAATACACAAGCAGTACTGTTAATTGTGAGTGTCAAAGTAAGTCAAAAATGGGTTCAAATATTAGCATTACCTCTTACTTGCTAGATGTCCCTTTGGCCAATTCATTTAATTTCTCTGAGCCTTTGTTTCTGTATCTGTGAAATGGGGATAATAACATCTATGAGGCAGAAGTGTTGGGAGGATTAAATTATCTAAATGAGTGTAAAACACTTAGCACAATGTCTGTCATTGTAAGCACTTAATAAGTGGTAATTATTATAGCTCTTTTATTTGCAGAGTCCTTTTCATTTCTGTTTTCATAAAATTATGAAATGATACAATATTGCAATGTGAATAACAGTTAAGTCATTTTCTAGATGAGAAATTTGAGATACAGAGATGTTAAGCTCGGTTCCCAGAAGGCAAAAAAGAGTACATGAACTAAGTGTCTTTGGAAGAATTGGTTGTGTACCATAAGGCATAGGGTCCATTACTAATAGTTCTAATAAGCCCTCTGTAAGCTCTGAGAGATTCTAGACATTCCTTAAAGAAAGTTGACCCATGACAATCTGTAAGATGTTCAGTGTGCTTAGTCTCATATTAAGTGGAACCACATATATTAAAACATGCATTTCATACCATTCATAAAACCGAATGACTCTAACCACTGAGATAAAGAACATCTGATCACACATCTTTATACTTTGAAAGGTGTGGGGGGTGGGGGGCTTATAAACTTGCTCACCGCCAGCACCCGTAATTCTTCTGAGTAATAAAACATATTGAGTCCAATAATGAGTACTTTTTCCTGACTTAAAAAGTTTTGATAAAAGGCCTTATCTTCTTTTTGTTTGTCTCATCTACTTAAACCCTAAAGAGCTTCATAAGGGGATGGATGAAGTATTAAAGACTATTCCTAAGAAGTGTATACCATGGCATTGAGAATATGAGCTGTTTCCCGCTGGGGATGACAGGAAAACTGGGCTATAGATAGATCTGCTGCTGGCAGAAGTGTCCCTGTTCATCAGATCATTGCTATTTATGGCATTTTCCCAGTGGGGTTTGTACTGCAGAAAGTGAACATATTCAAACTAGAGTATAAATCCTCAGTGATCATATTGAAGAGTTTGGAGGAACCTTCTTTTATAAAGTTGAGTAGAATATCCTGAGGTGACAGCATATTCTTAGGAAACCTTATGGCTACTACAGTAGAAAGATGGGATGAGAGTTTCACATCTGTTGGTAATACTTATCAACTTCAGTACCTAAAGCTATGTTATTAATTACTGAGAAGATTTTAAATAGCAGAAACAAATTCAGGAATCATGCACTCATTACATAATATGCTAATTGAGACTTCCAAACTTGGTTTCACTTATTAAAGCACTTTCATTATATTGGGTATATGTCTGTATTCATCCATGTATTTACCAAGCATCAACCTCATTTAAGATGATGAGGTGTTAATGGAAAGTTCACAGGCATTGTGTGGTGGTTGGATGATTTTGAGTAAGCTTCTGGTGCATTTAGAGCTACAGTCGTCTTATTTAAAAGAAAAGAAAAAATACAGGATTTTTGATGAAAAGGATTAAATAGTATATACAAGAGCGCTTGGAACAGATTTTAAACTAGAATAAGCCCTCAGTTAGTATTAGGCCCCTTCTTTTTGGTACCTGAGACTCTGTCCACATTTACCAAGTTTTATTACCAAATACCCATGATGATTTTTACTCTTTTCTCTGCCATGTGGCCCCTCTTTGGTGGTCCTTCTTCTCACAGTGTCCTCTGGCTTTCAAATGATCAAGTATAGCTTATTGTGTGGTGATTTATACAATCAAGTAAAGTGGCTTTCTCAAAAATTTACATGGGAAAGTTAGGTATTTGCCTGCTTGTCTAATGGAAGCGCGTCCCTAACACATAAATTCTCAAGACATTTCCAAAGGGCATATCATTCTGTTTGGAATGATGTAGCATGTCACTACTTCCCCTGGCTGGTGCTGCCTATTCTCTTAAGCCCATTAAAATACGGACTTTTAATCCTTTTTTTCCTAATGTTTTTAGTGAGTCTGCTGTCATCCCCATTGCCACCATTACTTTCATGATGGTGAGTTGGTAGGTTTACAGTTTTATATATTGTCATTTCACTTATTTGCGTTTTTCTTCTTAATTTATCTTGTGACCTGCTTGCTTGGTCATTTCAACTTGTGTATCTAATGACTGTTCTATTTGATTTCCCATTAAAATTTTATGTGTGATGAATTCTCTTTTCAGAATGACAAGTTTCCTGTAATTCATCCCTTCCACAGCCTGTTCTTCATACTATGGCAGGATCAATCTACTTTTCTGTTATTTTTTAAATTTTAGCTAGACCCTGCCTCCTCTGTGCCTTCGGTACACTCAGTTTGTATTGCTGTTGCAGTGCAGACTTAACTTTCAGGGGTAGCCATCTGTTTGTGTGTCTCTCATACTCAGGGGGCTGTGTGAGCTCCTGGAGTCCAGGGACTGCATCTAATATCTTCTTCATCTTTGCATCCCTCTTGTGTGACAGCACCTGACCTGGCCAGGGTTGGCCCTTAGTAAACCCTGAATGAATTTATTCTATGGAGATTTGTTCTGACTTAACCCTGTGCATTGCTCAAAGAGCTAAAATTTGTTTGGGGCTATAACAATGTTTGAGGCCGTATGTCATGTCTGGGCTTAGTTTATCATGTATACAATTGTAATTGGAGTGTGTAGTTGCATCCTTTCCTGACACCAATTTTCTTAATCTCCTTTAATATGATATTCCATTTGAACAGTTTCCATATTAGCATGAGGATTATATATTTTCACTAATTAGTAAAGGTATTAAAAGAAGAGCCCTTTGGGACTGCCTGATTTACCCACTTCTGCACTTAGCATCTAGAAAACCCCACTGCATGGTTATCTATCTGTTATTTTTGTATCTGCTTCATCCAAATCTCTCTATATTCAGTTCCGTATTCACATTACTGGTTTAAGAGTGTCAGCTGTGTCCCCAGGTTAGGAAAATGGTTAAGGCACACAGTCTGTGGGAGATGGAATAATACCATATGTGGTAGACACAGGCAAAGGCTGCCCATGGAGCTCAGAAGGGGAGTACCTCACAGGCATCTGTAGAGGGAGTGAAGGTCTGGAGAGGTGGTCACAGCAGACTCCAAGTTCTTGAGATGAGACTTAAGAAGTACATGGAGAATAACAGACAAAGGGGTAAGGGGGCTTTTTTTTTTTTGGTCAGAAGAGAGGCAGGAATAAAAGTAAAGGTTTGAGGAACAGCATACTCGGAGTGTGGAGGTCAGCAAGATTGCTTGCAGTCAAGGAGCATGGTGTGATGACTCCTTGGCACCCAGCTGCAGCCAGAGCTTAGCAGCCTTGAAGGCTGTGCTATTACACACCCAGACCTCATCCTGTCAGTGGAGGAAGCATCTTCTATGACAACATTTTGCCTACTTGTGTTGATTTCTGGCAAATATTCCTAGAATGAAGTGGTTAAGATCGTGGACTTCGGAATCAAACTGCCTGGGTTTGAGTCCTGGCTCTGATGCTTAATTGCCATACAGTTTTGAGAAACTGTGCTTAGTTTCCTCATCACTAATATGGAGATAATAGTAGTACCTCTTTCACTAAAATTGTTACAGTGATTAAATGAAATTGTATGCTATGATACATACACAGAATAGCACCTGACTCTTGCTCTCTGTTAAACTGAAACTCATTGCCACAGTTAAACGGATGATCACATTCTGCTAAGTCTCTAGTAGGTCCCAAAGGCCAGTTAGCAACTTGCAGAAGGCCAAACTTCCTTGTCAAAATCAGTTTAATTTTGAAATCAAATTTATTTGTTATGTGGTCTGCTTTTGCCTTTTTGTTTAAAACTTTTGAAAAGACAATGTAACTTTATTTGCTCACTTTTCTCCCTTCTAAATTGAAAGAGTATGGATTTTTTTTTTTCCCGAAATTGAAAGCATTAGGCTTCAGGATGCAGGGGTTATTAGGAGTGAAAAGTGAAGCTGGAAACTGCTGGTGATGGTGTTAAGTCTTTCCATCTGCTACATAGGAAGGACTGAGAGGAGGAGTCTAGAGAGATGTTTGCTTCCTGAGGTTCTTGAGCCACTAATGTGATCTAGGCTGACACAGAAGAGACTTTTCCTTTCTGATGCTTAGATTCTAGAAATAATGTTCGTAGGCCTTCACTGCCCCAATAGCATGTCATCACATACAAAGATACTGAAATGAATTTGTCTTACTATGATTTCAAGGTTTCCACCCTGTAAAAAAATATACCTGGTTTTTCTAGCCCCCAGTTAGGTGGAAAATATTCCAGAAATGCTAGCTTCCAGGGATCTGAAACAAGTTGCCAATCTTTTCCATTTAAATATTCTGGAATCCTTATATCATCAATCTTCGAAAACTAACTCATTTAAAATTTTCCCGAGTCTGCTTTTTGTTACTAGCTAATTATATAGACTGGAATATCATTTTTATTTTTGTTTTAAAAGATCCGTTTTTAAAAACTAGACATTATTAGGATTATTTGTTAAGTGAATTATTTTTTTTTTTTAATGTTTTATTTATTTTTAGGAGAGAGAGAGAGAGAGAGAGAGACAGCGTGAGCAGGGGAGGGTCAGAGAGAGAGGGAGTCACAGGCTGAAACAGGCTCCAGGCTCTGAGCTGGCAGTCAGCACAGAGCCTGACGCGGGGCTCGAACCCACGAACTGCGAGATCATGACCCAAGCGAAAGTCGGACGCTTAACCGACTAAGCCACCCAGGCGCCCCAAGTGAATTATTTTAAAATATTTCCTTTTTCATTAACAGTTTTTTAGAAACCCTTGCAAATCACATTTTGTTATTATCAAAATAGAAACATTTGATGTGATCCAGTATGAAACCAAACAGAGAAGGCCATCAGTCAGTTCTTAAAATTACTTCCTAAAAAAGTATTGCTCTTGAATTCTTGGTTTCTCTGTTTTCTGTTTCCTTAGGATGGGTCTGCTTTGTAATTAGTGAAGGTTCATGTCTGTCTTTACGCAACAGCCTAATCTCTATGGCCATATGTGCAAAAGCAGTATAATTACAATGTAGTATTAATTGGGCCATGTGACTGTTTTGTTTTAATTATTTCAATTACCTTATCTTTCCATTCCTTTAAGCATGTCAATGGGTGAATCATTGGATAACATGTTTATGTCATTTCTGTAGAATTAAATATGTGCCAGTTTACATAAACTAGGTAAAAAATTCAACATTTTTTGATAATGTTATGAATAGATCTTTTTCTCTGCCTCAAGCATCAATACAAGCCTAAGGAAATCAGATATTATAAAGAATTGATTCTTTACATTTTGCTTAATTCACAGAGTACTGATTGTATTCTAGATTTTTAGCTGAGGAGGGTATCACTCTGGGTTAACATAGTAAGTTGGCAGAAAATTTCAGATTTGCATGTTAACAAATTAGATTCCCATACCTTTATGCATGTTCTCTTTAAATAATTTAGGTAGGAAATTTAGCGATTGGTACCCATTTTTACTAAATACAAGTGCTTGGCAGACTGTATGTAGAAACTGGCATTTATCTGTGTTCAGATTTTAACTTTTGTCTCCCTGTTTTTTCAGTTGTTTTTATTTCAGTTGCTGCGAGGGCTGTCTTACATCCACCAGCGTTATATTTTGCACAGAGACCTGAAACCACAGAACCTTCTGATCAGTGACACGGGGGAGTTAAAGCTGGCAGATTTCGGTAGGAAAGCAGTTAATTACCAGTCTATTTTGTCACACTGTGAGAATGCCAGGCAGATGGTGGCACTGCATTTGTTTAGGTGTGCTTCTTCTATCATTATAGATCATGGTAAAATTTTATCAGGAATGAAGGAATTTTTTTTAATGATCAACATCATGCTTAGTGGATTTTTAAAAATTCACACTGCTTTTGAGAGTCTTGAATAATCATAAGCATAAATCAGATCTCATATATCTCTAAAGGAGGTAGTAAAATTTTGAGCATAAAGTGTATTGAAAGAAATCTAATTTTTTCACTTTTTTAATAAAAATGTCAAATACATTCAAAAGTAGAAAGATAGTATAGGGACCCCTCATTACCCATCATCCAGCTTCAACAATTATCAATATATTGTCAGACTTGAATTTAAGCCTCTGGACTTTGTGGGGGCATCCCAAAATATATTCAATAGTACATGTTGCCCTGCAGTTTTAATACTTAAAAATTTAGAGACAGTGTTAAGCTTTCCAGAAATGACCATTTGAAAAATTCTCAATAACTTTACAAAAGCAGACACAGTTCTCATTTAAAAGCTGTGGTTTTAAGTCATTATAAGTCATCCCTTCCTTAAAGTTTTAAGGTTGGCCTCTTGCAGCTTAGAAGCTCTCCCCAAACTCTGTGTTGAGCACACAGAGGGGAGCAGAACCTTTGTGTCATCCATGCCTCCCCTCCCTTTATCAAGGGTGACATTCCTGCATTGCCCTGGCTCTGTCACAGCACAGAGGGTGCTGAGTTGATTCCCAGCACCAGGGGATACTGATGGCAGCATGATATGTTGACAGTGCATTGCCTCAATTATTTTTGAATACATATTCTGATTAGAAATTTGTTCCATTAAGAGTGGAATGGAAATATTACCCTTGGGACATAAACATGCCTGAGGTTGAAATATAGGCTTTTGCTGAAAAATGATTATCTTTTTTCACCCCACCTTTTGATAAATAAAAGAGCAAGAGATGTTTATTTTTTATTTCAAGGTTAGTAGACTGTTCATTAGCTTTGGAATGAATCTACTCTGTTGGATTTTATATATCCTTTCTTTCAAAAATTGAAATAGAACAAAAGTTAGTATTTAACAAGTGATATTTTGCAAAACTGACATTTATTCTCATCTAGTTGGTAGAAATGATGAAACTCCATCTGTGTGTGTGTGTGTGTGTGTGTGTGTGTGTGTGGTTATTGATAGATTTTCGCATTAAAATAATACTAGGTGGCCAGATGTAAAGGCTTTCTATTACAGAGTAGAAAATAATGGGAGAGTTAATGAGTGGAGGAGAGATTTGTAGTTCCTCAAATTTAGGGTATTGGATTTGCTATGAACATATTTTATAGTTTGTCAATGTCAGTGAATTGATAAGGATTTATAGTGATTTTCTTTTGATGTGTTAATAAACTGTAAGGTATATGTTAGAGTATGTAATTACATTGAATATTTAATTCTATTAAACATGATTTTCTTGTATATTTATAAAACATATTTTACAAAATTGATTTTGTCTGTATAACTAAGGGTATAATGGAATTATATGTAAGTGCTTACTGGGGATTATTTTTCAATTTTATGACAATGTTTT
The DNA here is from genome assembly GCF_008692635.1 of Crocuta crocuta. NCBI lineage: Eukaryota > Metazoa > Chordata > Mammalia > Carnivora > Hyaenidae > Crocuta > Crocuta crocuta. The sequence continues at coordinate 4,621,256 of NW_027530502.1, forward strand.
TATTACAATTGTCAGATAAGTTCATCTTAAAAGATTCTTATGGATCTTTAAGACTGACATTTTATAGTATCTGATTGAAAAATAAATTGAAATGCAATTTTTAACAACTTCGAAAGTGACTTAGAAAATTAGGAGAGTTAAGCTTTGTGCAGTGGCAGTATTGTAGCCAATGAGGTTTATCTGAGGCGCGATTATTGTTAATAGAAAATTGAGAAAGTTAGGGATGCTCAGAGCAAGCATTAATATTTTCATTTTCTCTTTTCTTAGTACCTTTCCCCTCATCCTCCACTCTTTTCTTTTTCTTTTTTTTTTTTTAAATGTTTTATTTATTTCTAGGAGAGAGAGAGAG
>NW_027530502.1:4622845-4630153 GCF_008692635.1 Crocuta crocuta
TTTTTTTTTTTTGGTCAGAAGAGAGGCAGGAATAAAAGTAAAGGTTTGAGGAACAGCATACTCGGAGTGTGGAGGTCAGCAAGATTGCTTGCAGTCAAGGAGCATGGTGTGATGACTCCTTGGCACCCAGCTGCAGCCAGAGCTTAGCAGCCTTGAAGGCTGTGCTATTACACACCCAGACCTCATCCTGTCAGTGGAGGAAGCATCTTCTATGACAACATTTTGCCTACTTGTGTTGATTTCTGGCAAATATTCCTAGAATGAAGTGGTTAAGATCGTGGACTTCGGAATCAAACTGCCTGGGTTTGAGTCCTGGCTCTGATGCTTAATTGCCATACAGTTTTGAGAAACTGTGCTTAGTTTCCTCATCACTAATATGGAGATAATAGTAGTACCTCTTTCACTAAAATTGTTACAGTGATTAAATGAAATTGTATGCTATGATACATACACAGAATAGCACCTGACTCTTGCTCTCTGTTAAACTGAAACTCATTGCCACAGTTAAACGGATGATCACATTCTGCTAAGTCTCTAGTAGGTCCCAAAGGCCAGTTAGCAACTTGCAGAAGGCCAAACTTCCTTGTCAAAATCAGTTTAATTTTGAAATCAAATTTATTTGTTATGTGGTCTGCTTTTGCCTTTTTGTTTAAAACTTTTGAAAAGACAATGTAACTTTATTTGCTCACTTTTCTCCCTTCTAAATTGAAAGAGTATGGATTTTTTTTTTTCCCGAAATTGAAAGCATTAGGCTTCAGGATGCAGGGGTTATTAGGAGTGAAAAGTGAAGCTGGAAACTGCTGGTGATGGTGTTAAGTCTTTCCATCTGCTACATAGGAAGGACTGAGAGGAGGAGTCTAGAGAGATGTTTGCTTCCTGAGGTTCTTGAGCCACTAATGTGATCTAGGCTGACACAGAAGAGACTTTTCCTTTCTGATGCTTAGATTCTAGAAATAATGTTCGTAGGCCTTCACTGCCCCAATAGCATGTCATCACATACAAAGATACTGAAATGAATTTGTCTTACTATGATTTCAAGGTTTCCACCCTGTAAAAAAATATACCTGGTTTTTCTAGCCCCCAGTTAGGTGGAAAATATTCCAGAAATGCTAGCTTCCAGGGATCTGAAACAAGTTGCCAATCTTTTCCATTTAAATATTCTGGAATCCTTATATCATCAATCTTCGAAAACTAACTCATTTAAAATTTTCCCGAGTCTGCTTTTTGTTACTAGCTAATTATATAGACTGGAATATCATTTTTATTTTTGTTTTAAAAGATCCGTTTTTAAAAACTAGACATTATTAGGATTATTTGTTAAGTGAATTATTTTAAAATATTTCCTTTTTCATTAACAGTTTTTTAGAAACCCTTGCAAATCACATTTTGTTATTATCAAAATAGAAACATTTGATGTGATCCAGTATGAAACCAAACAGAGAAGGCCATCAGTCAGTTCTTAAAATTACTTCCTAAAAAAGTATTGCTCTTGAATTCTTGGTTTCTCTGTTTTCTGTTTCCTTAGGATGGGTCTGCTTTGTAATTAGTGAAGGTTCATGTCTGTCTTTACGCAACAGCCTAATCTCTATGGCCATATGTGCAAAAGCAGTATAATTACAATGTAGTATTAATTGGGCCATGTGACTGTTTTGTTTTAATTATTTCAATTACCTTATCTTTCCATTCCTTTAAGCATGTCAATGGGTGAATCATTGGATAACATGTTTATGTCATTTCTGTAGAATTAAATATGTGCCAGTTTACATAAACTAGGTAAAAAATTCAACATTTTTTGATAATGTTATGAATAGATCTTTTTCTCTGCCTCAAGCATCAATACAAGCCTAAGGAAATCAGATATTATAAAGAATTGATTCTTTACATTTTGCTTAATTCACAGAGTACTGATTGTATTCTAGATTTTTAGCTGAGGAGGGTATCACTCTGGGTTAACATAGTAAGTTGGCAGAAAATTTCAGATTTGCATGTTAACAAATTAGATTCCCATACCTTTATGCATGTTCTCTTTAAATAATTTAGGTAGGAAATTTAGCGATTGGTACCCATTTTTACTAAATACAAGTGCTTGGCAGACTGTATGTAGAAACTGGCATTTATCTGTGTTCAGATTTTAACTTTTGTCTCCCTGTTTTTTCAGTTGTTTTTATTTCAGTTGCTGCGAGGGCTGTCTTACATCCACCAGCGTTATATTTTGCACAGAGACCTGAAACCACAGAACCTTCTGATCAGTGACACGGGGGAGTTAAAGCTGGCAGATTTCGGTAGGAAAGCAGTTAATTACCAGTCTATTTTGTCACACTGTGAGAATGCCAGGCAGATGGTGGCACTGCATTTGTTTAGGTGTGCTTCTTCTATCATTATAGATCATGGTAAAATTTTATCAGGAATGAAGGAATTTTTTTTAATGATCAACATCATGCTTAGTGGATTTTTAAAAATTCACACTGCTTTTGAGAGTCTTGAATAATCATAAGCATAAATCAGATCTCATATATTTCTAAAGGAGAGGTAGTAAAATTTTGAGCATAAAGTGTATTGAAAGAAATCTAATTTTTTCACTTTTTTAATGAAAATGTCAAATACATTCAAAAGTAGAAAGATAGTATAGGGACCCCTCATTACCCATCATCCAGCTTCAACAATTATCAATATATTGTCAGACTTGAATTTAAGCCTCTGGACTTTGTGGGGGCATCCCAAAATATATTCAATAGTACATGTTGCCCTGCAGTTTTAATACTTAAAAATTTAGAGACAGTGTTAAGCTTTCCAGAAATGACCATTTGAAAAATTCTCAATAACTTTACAAAAGCAGACACAGTTCTCATTTAAAAGCTGTGGTTTTAAGTCATTATAAGTCATCCCTTCCTTAAAGTTTTAAGGTTGGCCTCTTGCAGCTTAGAAGCTCTCCCCAAACTCTGTGTTGAGCACACAGAGGGGAGCAGAACCTTTGTGTCATCCATGCCTCCCCTCCCTTTATCAAGGGTGACATTCCTGCATTGCCCTGGCTCTGTCACAGCACAGAGGGTGCTGAGTTGATTCCCAGCACCAGGGGATACTGATGGCAGCATGATATGTTGACAGTGCATTGCCTCAATTATTTTTGAATACATATTCTGATTAGAAATTTGTTCCATTAAGAGTGGAATGGAAATATTACCCTTGGGACATAAACATGCCTGAGGTTGAAATATAGGCTTTTGCTGAAAAATGATTATCTTTTTTCACCCCACCTTTTGATAAATAAAAGAGCAAGAGATGTTTATTTTTTATTTCAAGGTTAGTAGACTGTTCATTAGCTTTGGAATGAATCTACTCTGTTGGATTTTATATATCCTTTCTTTCAAAAATTGAAATAGAACAAAAGTTAGTATTTAACAAGTGATATTTTGCAAAACTGACATTTATTCTCATCTAGTTGGTAGAAATGATGAAACTCCATCTGTGTGTGTGTGTGTGTGTGTGTGTGTGTGTGTGGTTATTGATAGATTTTCGCATTAAAATAATACTAGGTGGCCAGATGTAAAGGCTTTCTATTACAGAGTAGAAAATAATGGGAGAGTTAATGAGTGGAGGAGAGATTTGTAGTTCCTCAAATTTAGGGTATTGGATTTGCTATGAACATATTTTATAGTTTGTCAATGTCAGTGAATTGATAAGGATTTATAGTGATTTTCTTTTGATGTGTTAATAAACTGTAAGGTATATGTTAGAGTATGTAATTACATTGAATATTTAATTCTATTAAACATGATTTTCTTGTATATTTATAAAACATATTTTACAAAATTGATTTTGTCTGTATAACTAAGGGTATAATGGAATTATATGTAAGTGCTTACTGGGGATTATTTTTCAATTTTATGACAATGTTTTTATTACAATTGTCAGATAAGTTCATCTTAAAAGATTCTTATGGATCTTTAAGACTGACATTTTATAGTATCTGATTGAAAAATAAATTGAAATGCAATTTTTAACAACTTCGAAAGTGACTTAGAAAATTAGGAGAGTTAAGCTTTGTGCAGTGGCAGTATTGTAGCCAATGAAGTTTATCTGAGGCGCGATTATTGTTAATAGAAAATTGAGAAAGTTAGGGATGCTCAGAGCAAGCATTAATATTTTCATTTTCTCTTTTCTTAGTACCTTTCCCCTCATCCTCCACTCTTTTCTTTTTCTTTTTTTTTTTTTAAATGTTTTATTTATTTCTAGGAGAGAGAGAGAGACAGTGTGAGCAGGGGAGGGTCATAGAGAGAGGGAGTCACAGACTCTGAAACAGGCTCCAGGCTCTGAGCTGGCAGTCAGCACAGAGCCCGACGCGGGGCTCGAACCCACAAACCGCGAGATCATGACCTAAGCGAAAGTTGGACGGTTAACCAACTAAGCCACCCAAGCGCCCCTCTTTTCTTTTTCAAAATATATTGTTTTGTAAACAATTTTCACATAAGAAATATGTCATGAACATTTTCTCATGGCATTAAATGAAAAAAGCTCATTTCTAACAGCTTAGATTTTTCCTTTAGTGGCCAAAACCTAGTCCCTTTCTTCATTCAGTCCCTTATCATTGAACACTTTAGTGCTCACTGCAATTCACCATTGAGAGCATCCTGTAGCGAATGTGCTCGTAGAGGAAGCCACGTGTGCCGCAGCTGCCATGTTGAATTCTAAAGCATATGAATCTATGCACCAGACTGCTCTGCGGAAAGGCTGTGCCGTGCAGCACCTCACCTCAGCGGCGCAGATTCAGTCTCCTTGCCAGGAACACACACCTGGCGTGTGTCCTGTGTGCAAAGTGTAATCAGCAAGACTCCACCACTAACTGACAATTTCCCCCCAATTAATTGTGCATTATTTTTGTCTTTTAACTTAAGACATGCAATTAACTCTGATTTACTGCACTTGGGCACGTGTTTATGTCTGAGATGAAGGAAGCACGGTAGAAACTGTGGAGAAGCTAGACAGTCGAAATGGGATGCTTCCAGGCAGCAGAACAATTAGAAACACTAGGCCTTAATTCAGACTTTGATGTATAAAGAGCTTTAGAAGCAGTTCCTTTGTCCTTTTTTCCCCCCTATGTGAAAATGAAGAGACAAATGTAATCTGAATTTAGGTCCTGTTTTGTAAATACCATTTTTATTAGAAAAAATACTTGGCATGGTGAGGGGAGACTGAAAGTTATTGAATTCTGTGTACTAAACACTTAGAAATTCTTGTTTTATTCTTTTCAACCTACTATGGTAGAGCAACCTATACTTTTGAGAGAGACCTGAGCAGAGAGGTAGCTGGTTGCACAACTGGAATTCAGATGCTCAATTCATAGCCTTCAATCTCCGGTAGCCCAAGGTCTTTGTATTTATGCAAATGTAGACACTTTACCTTAAAGAGCTGCCTAATTTTCTAGAAAATTATTGATCAGTGTATGTACATAGATCAGTAATTCTAGAAAATCATTATATATATTTTCTTGATGCAAAAAATATGACACCTATGCGATAATAGATATAGATTGCACTAATATTAGAAAGAAAACACATTACGTGGTTTAAAGACATTTTGTCATTTGACTAATTCATAGTAACAGGTGGGGTCAACGATAGTATGGAAGAGATTTTACTTGCTGGACAAAGTAAATCAGACAGTTACGTATTTGTAGACCCATTCAGATTTAAGTGGATTTCCTAATGCAGAAGTTTGTCCTGCCTGTAAAAATAAAATAATAAAATTGCATAGATATGTAAATTTCAAAAAAAAAAGTTTATCTTTCCATTACCTATGTGAAAAAAAAAATATTTCAAATTCCTTATCCAGCCTGTGTCTTCATGACCTTGTGTTCTGTGCTTACAGTGGTACAACCAAACCCCAAACTCATTCAAACAACAGAGCCTCTTTGATTCTGTTTTTCCCTTTGCCTGAAATACTCTTCTTCCTTCTTGTCATGTGGCTACCTCTTTCTAATCAAACATATCGTAGATCATACATCACCTGTTTATAAACAGGCTACCTTTCCAAAATAGAACCTTTCCCCTTACTATCATCCAGTTTATCTTCTTCAATAGCATTTATAATGCACTGATACTTTATTTACCTGTGTATCTGTTTAGTTTAGTTAAGTTTAGTTTAGTTTAGTGAGGTCATGGACTCAGCCTGTCTTCCTCACTCTTGTCTGTGCTATGTCTAGAACCACACTTAGCACATAGTAGGCACTCAGTAAAAATTGGTTGAATGAATTACAATATGCGTGACTAAATTGAGTATTGGTGTAAAGACTAAGACGCACCTGAATTTACTAATTTCTGCTTGATTTGCTTTGGTAAACCAGCAGTTTACATACTAATTTTCTCTTCATCAGTGCTTTCTTGGCTACGCACAGTCAAAAGTTAAATGAATTTTCATAGTATTGGAGCCTCAGGATTGCTTTGATGCTCTTACACATAGACCCTACATACCTGCTTGCATTTACTTAGTTTATAACCTTGGGTTGCAGAAATAAAAGTCACTGAGTGTAAAACATACACAAAAAGATGCATAAGATTTGAAGTTCGTACTCTGTAGGCCTTAAATGATCATCTGTTGTTGAGGGCAAAATGTACTGAACATTGAATTAGGAGAGCCACTTCTGTCTTTAGCCTGTGACTTTCAAGAAGTCATTTGCTCCTTCTGATCCTTAGGCTCCTCAACTGAAAAACAAGAGCATTGAGCAGATACTTTCCAAAATCCTTTCCTCTGCTGTTTTTTTTTTTTAATGTTGTACATGTCTGAAATTATTAATTTATTTTCTAATAACCAGATATTTGCTCGTGATTAAAAATCAACCCATTGATTCTGGAATCAGTGCTATGCCATCCCTTCCTTTATTCTATCTTCTGGAAATTCCGATAGATGAGAACCACACTTTTATAACATGTACTGAGATCACGTTAAAAGAAAATTATTGAAGTATGACAAGTAAATGCATAAATAAACTCACCAAGAAATGTTCATTTGCAGTATAATAGTGTGAAACTTAAGGGTATATTTCCATGTAAATGAGATTAAAACAAAATAGATGAGTCTGTAGAATTGTAGTTTCCTACAATCCCTGCAGGGCGATGATGGTGTCATCATATTTCCCGGCTCTTCTCCCACTGTTACAAAGGGTCATGCCTAACTACATGGAAAGGCAGCTGGGCTAAATTTGCCCCTGTAAAAAAAAAGAGAGTGAGAACTCTTTAATATAAGCACATAAGCTTTTGCTTATTTTTTTTTCTTTTTCTTTTTCTTTTCTTTTCTTTTTTTTTTTTTTTTTTT